>NC_051088.1:1614663-1914663 GCF_901709675.1 Syngnathus acus | reverse complement strand
ATGATGCCTTATGTGCAAATATGTGAGGACTGATTATTGAGCATACCGCAGCAGTCAAACATGGATGTCAACACAATTCCAGACAGCAACCTCCGCCCATTGTGAAACTAATGCCATCAAATGTGCCCAACTGCCTAGCTGAGGTGCAACAAAGCGGTTTTTTTACATGCGGCAATGTTCCCATAGCAAATTCATGTGTTTTAAAAAAAAGCCTTATGCCATGTGCACACCAAACACGGGGTGAACGTAACGCTAGCGTTTCACCGCAAGCAGACACGCTGTACGCTATGGGTACACCAAACACTGGGGGTGCAGCAGCCAGCTACGCACCTGCTCCCTCTTAAAGAGAGGGTAAACCGAGGATGGTTCATTTTTCACCAACTATCTCAGTTTATCTATTTTTTTCAATCAGGAAAATGAAAAAAGCTATCATCTTTTAATTCATCCATTCATTGTGGAAAAATGCAACAATGAATGCCTTTAAAAATGCCCACTTAATACACGCCTGCACACGGGAAATACATCGACTGTGATTGAATCACATCGCCAGAAACCCTGAAAACATATTTGGTATGAATGCATGCTACTTGGTCCCCCATAATGCATTGCATGGCGCAATACATTTAATTTCGAGTCAAGACGTTAATCCATGTTATGTGTATTTGTGTTGCTAGTATCGTATTTTCACCACCATAATTCGTTCTTAAAAGTCTTTAATGTTGTCAAAAAAAACAAAAAAAAACAAAGGTGCGCCTTTCAATAAGGTGCGCCTTTGTGTGGACCAAATTCCAAAATCTGTAAAGTTGTTTTGTGTGGCTTCCGCCACATACAGACGTAATATACAGGCGTAATATGTAGACCCGGTGAACCAATCACAGGACATTACGTTTTACGTAGATCGGTGCGGTAAACCAAACAGAGGACTGCACGTAACACGTAGAGCAATGTTTCCCAAACTTTTTTCATTCACGGCACATCTATTCATTGGAAAAAATCTCGAGGCACACCACCAACAAAAATCTGTTAAGTGTTACACCAGCTTCTATATTAAAATCAGTTCAATTGAAACGAAAGACGTAAAGTCCTATTCCTAAATATGTATGGAGAGTCGAATAATTGAATAAAAATAAATACTAAATACTCTTTTAAATGTATTTCTTTTTTTAAATAAAAGTGACAGTTTTTTAAACAGGGTTTAGACACTATTGAAAGTGATTGTGATTAAAATCCAAAAGAATCAACATGACTGTTTTAGACTAGCTCTATAAATATTGGGACAATAATGTGATGTGGCTCTTTGCGCTACACAGTAAAAAAATGTGGCTCTTAGTCTCTGACTGGTTGGCCACCCCTGCCCTAGCGGCTCCCTGGAATTTTTGCAAAAATGCGTGAAAACGGAAAAATGTTTTTTTTTTTTTTTTTTTTTAAATATGGTTTTTAGATGGTAATCACGACAACCATACTTAAGCTGTAAAAATGTATGTAGTTGTAAATATATTAAAAATATCCAATTTAAGAATGACGCCAAATAGCAAAATTGCATCATAGCCTGCGACACAGCACAGGTGAGTTGTAAACAAACAGGTGTGTGAATGATGAGCCATGGATTCAAAAGGCAAAAAGAGAAAGATTGCTGATGAGAACAGAGGCTTTAAGAAAGAATGGACTGAACTATTTGCTTTCATTGCCAATGCTGAAGCATTGCCTGCATGTTTGATTTGCAATGAGAAGTTGTCAAATAACAAGAGCAATTTGGAGGGACATTTTCAGCTAAAGCATGCTAAATTTGCTGCCGATCACGCAGTTGGAACTGAGAGGAAAGGTGCAATTGCAGGGCTGGTGAACTTGAGGACCGAAAAACAGTTTCAAGAAGTGGATTGCATCTCCAAACTCTACTATTGCTGCAAGCTTTGTTGCAGCCCCGGAGATAATAAAGCGCGGAAAACCATTCACCGATGACGAGTACATGAAGGATTCATTCATTAAAATGTCAGTGCCTATTTTCGGACTTCAAAAACAAAACCGAGATCATTCAGAAAATTAAAGACATGCCTCTCCGCACAAACAATATCACCGATCAGCAGATCAAGGACATCAATTCAGCTCCAGCTTTCTCAATTGCCTGTGATGGATGAGTCGTGCGACGTGACCGATATCGAACAGACAGCGCTGCTATGCAGGTACGTTAACTCTCATGGGCCGCAAGAAGAAGTGATCAAATTGACACCGCTATTTTTCTTTAAATTATTTTAATAGTAGGCCTACAACTTATGCATTGACACTCTATGTTGCATTATAAAAGGCTTTTAGATTTTTAAGGCTCCAGACAGGAATGTTTTTTGTTTTTTTCGGCCAATATGGCTCTGAACATTTTGGGTTGCCGAACCCTGGCATAGACAGAGACATGCTTACGAGCAGTGTTCCCTCGAGGCTGCGCAATTGCGCACTGGTCGCGCAGTCTTTGCGCACAAGAAACTCCATGCTGCGCACAAAATAAAATTCTGCATAAACTGATTGATTAAGATCTACTGTTAGACGTACTCTAATCTAATTAAGTTGACGAATGATTTTCTTTCTGTGCCTTTTTGTAGTGTAAATCAGTAATTGACAGTTGTCCAGCCAATGATATGTTTCACTTACGCTACATATACAGTGCCTTGCGAAAGTATTCGGCCCCCTTGAACCTTTTAACATTTCGCGACATTTCAGGCTTCAAACATAAAGATATAAAAGTTTAATTTTTTGTCAAGAATCAACAAGTGGGACACAATCGTGAAGTGGAACGAAATTTATTGGATAATTTAAACTTTTTTAACAAATAAAAAACTGAAAAGTGGGGCGTGCAATATTATTCGGCCCCCTTGCGCTAATACTTTGTAGCGCCACCTTTTGCTGCAATTACAGCTGCAAGTCGCTTGGGGTATGTCTCTATCAGTTTTGCACATCGAGAAACTGGAATTCTTGCCCATTCTTCCTTGCAAAACAGCTCGAGCTCAGTGAGGTTGGAACAGCAGTCTTCAGCTCTTTCCACAGATTCTCGATTGGATTCAGGTCTGGACTTTGACTTGGTCATTCTAACACCTGGATACGTCTATTTGTGAACCATTCCATTGTAGATTTGGCTTTATGTTTTGGATCATTGTCCTGTTGGAAGATAAATCTCCGTCCCAGTCTCAGGTCTTTTGCAGACTCCAACAGGTTTTCTTCCAGAATGGTCCTGTATTTGGCTCCATCCATCTTCCCATCAATTTTAGCCATCTTCCCTGTCCCTGCTGAAGAAAAGCAGGCCCAAACCATGATGCTGCCACCACCATGTTTGACAGTGGGGATGGTGTGTTGAGGGTGATGAGCTGTGTTGCTTTTACGCCAAATATCTCGTTTTGCATTGTGGCCAAAAAGTTCGATTTTGGTTTCATCTGACCAGAGCACCTTCTTCCACATGTTTGGTGTGTCTCCCAGGTGGCTTGTGGCAAACTTTAAACGAGACTTTTTATGGATATCTTTGAGAAATGGCTTTCTTCTTGCCACTCTTCCATAAAGGCCAGATTTGTGCAGTGCACGACTGATTCTTGTCCTATGGACAGACTCTCCCACCTCAGCTGTAGTTATCTGCAGTTCATCCAGAGTGATCATGGGCCTCTTGGCTGCATCTCTGATCAGTCTTCTCCTTGTTTGAGATGAAAGTTTGGAGGGACGGCCGGGTCTTGGTAGATTTGCAGTGGTCTGATACTCCTTCCATTTCAATATAATTGCTTGCACAGTGCTCCTCGAGATGTTTAAAGCTTGGGAAATATTTTTGTATCCAAATCCGGCTTTAAACTTCTCCACAACAGTATCTCGGACCTGCCTGGTGTGTTCCTTTGTCTTCATGGTTCTCTCTGCGCTTTAAACAGAACCCTGAGACTATCAAAGAGCAGGTGCGTTTATACGGAGACTTAATTACACACAGGTGCATTCTATTTATCATCGTCAGTCATTTAGGACAACATTGGATCATTCAAAGATCCTCACTGAACTTCTGGAGTGAGTTTGCTGCACTGAAAGTAAAGGGGCCGAATGATATTGCACGCCCCACTTTTCAGTTTTTTATTTGTTAAAAAAGTTTAAATTATCCAATAAATTTCGTTCCACTTCACGATTGTGTCCCACTTGTTGATTCTTGACAAAAAATTAAAATTTTATATCTTTATGTTTGAAGCCTGAAATGTGGCGAAATGTTGAAAGGTTCAAGGGGGCCGAATACTTTCGCAAGGCACTGTATGTATGACACATATGTGTCCTGCCCATCCATGCAGTGCGGCAGAGTCAAGCGATGCAAATGCTAAATTAGCTAATCATGGCGAAACGAATGAGCAGCGACACATCCACTCGCCAAGCCAAAATAAATAAGAGATGCGGCAGTTCTTTTAAGTTTGGATGGCTGTCGGAGTGTGTGCAACTACAAGAGGAAACGGTGAAACTGGGTGAGATTTTCTCTTTTTGAATGAGAAAGGTCTCTTCTGCAAAACATGCAGTGAAGCCAAAGTGGCGGGCGAGTTTACGGAGGGGAAAATATGGAAGGAATGGAAGTTAGACTACCTCAAGCGTCACTTTCAGCAGAAATGTCATTTGAAAGCTGTTGGAATTGTACAACGACTCAAGATGGGAGAGCGGATCGGTACATTATTGCGAGAGAGCGCAAAAGATCGACAGAAAAGGAACGAGCTGTCACACAAAACAAAATCCGACCCCGAGCAAGTTAAAGTTCTCATTGACAATATTTATTTATTTAATCTGGTGTTGCACAGTGGTCCACAGTGTGCACAGGGAGCTTGTGTGTTTGCACAGACACTTGAAAAATTAGAGGGAACACTGCTTACAAGGCACAATTAGAGCTTTCTGGAAAGCCAGGATCATTGCAGAAGAGCAACGTGACGACAAGACAATGACAAGATGGAACTTGGCATGTTTCATGGCAAACTTACCCAATCGTTTAATTTGGATACAGAAGTCATGGACTTGGACGGATTTGCATATAAATATCTATTAACAATAATGTGAGTACATAGAGTACATGGTTAAACAGTAGAATAAAGTACAATTAATCTCAGTGTCTTGCTCCTATAACTTTTTGTTTACCGTAAGTCATCAGACCCCGCAATTGTGCCTTTTAACCCCAAGTGCCTTATGGTGCGAAAAATACGGTAAGTTGGAAAAAGATTACCTCTGCTATGTTGATCTGTACTGAAGCGTGGTCCTTGGCTCCGATGATCCGGTTGCTCGCAGAGCTTTAAGAAAATAATAATAATAATAAAAAAAAAACTGTGTTTCCATTCATTAATAAAAATACAGTCAAACCTCGGTTTTCGACCACAATTCGTTCTAGAAGGCGGTCCGAGAAGTCAATCGGTCGAATTCCGAATATTTTTCCCATTACAAATAATGGAAAAAAAATGTATCCGTTCCAAGACTAAAAAAAAACGCCTTTAAGCATTTTTTCATTTGCACATTTTTGTCCGATCGCGCAACTGCAGCGCACCGCCAAACGCCCAACCGTAGTGCGCCGCCAACCGCCCAACTGCACCGCGCAACTGCACCACGCTGGTCGCATTATTATGACAGAGCCGTCGCTGAAATTTAGAAAATATTTTTAAAGTCCTGATGTACTTTATTACCAAAATTTAAGTGGACCTCAGTGCGCAGGGAGCTTAATTTGGTCCGATCGCGCAACCTCAGCGCACCGGGCGCTCACTGTCGCATTGCTTTAAGAGCGTCTGTTTTAGGATGGCTTTACTGCTCCCACTTGCTTTCTTTGGAGGCATGATTAGGGGTGAATACAATCCTCAAAGTAACGAAAATACAATAGCGAATGAAGTCAGTCGGCATCGGGGCCGCGCGGTCGGGTTTTCTCAGGTCCTTTCGGCTCATCTCACGAGGTTCGGCCTCAGAATTTTGTTCGACAACCGAAGCAAAAAAAATTCGAATTCTTCGTTCGAATTCCGATTTGTTCGAGAACCGGGACGTTAGAAAACCGAGGTTTGACTGTCCTCAGATCGCTCAAATGGGCCATCCTTAAAAATGACCCAGAAATCATGCATTTGTGAACAGAATTATTCTGGAGCATTACTGTATAGTCGGCTGAAAATCTCAAATGCCTGAAGTTGGTCGATTTCAATTTAATTTTTAACAAATCTACTTATTCCCATTATTTACAAATTACCGACTTGTTATTTTTTACAAATTGACCAACTAAGTGTTGAAAATGTCATGCTTTCATGGACAATTAAATTTTAATGGCTCAACAAACATGCCTTTTTGGGGATTGGAGGGTTCAGAAGTGATGGGGGTTTTTTTTTATGTAAGAATTCCACCAAGCATAACCACCCCAGAACCTCAACCTAAAAGGATAGTCTACTAGAAAATGTTCTAAATCAATATGTTCTATGTGGCCACACAAGTCTAAACACGGTATTCTGAGAACCGTATTTTCCAGATTATAAATTGCAGTTTTTTTTCATAGTTTGGCCGAGTGTGCGACTTATAATCAGGAGCAACTAATATGCGAAATTATTAACACTAATAATGGCTTCAGCAAGTGGCAGTGGAAGTCCAACACGGCGGGTCGTTGAGAAGCCAGGTCGCTCCAAGGGTCGTGTGTGGAAAGATTTTGCATTCAAGGCGGATGCAACCGGAGCAATTATAGATTCGCCCGTTTACTATCACTGTTGTGCCATGTTACGTTATAAATACGTTAACCCAAATATGCCTAAATGTCGTCATTTTGGCACGAGTCAGCTGGGGTGATTTGGTTGCCAAATGTATTTAATGTCAAACACAAAGTGCGCATACAAAGGCTCAAATATGCAAAATTATGTTTGGGCACATGTTGAGGGTATGTGCGCAAGCCTTCTTGGCTATAGCAGATGGATTAGTGATTTTAAAAGTAAGTGGGTTCTGTTGTTTTTTACCATGGTACCAAATTAGTATCGAGAATTGTGTAATCACAGGTATTGGTACCGACGACTGAAATTCTGGTATCATGACAACCCTGGCACACACACATAAATATAATGTCAACGGGCAAATTGCTAGTCCGCGGGGGTTGACAGTGTGCCAATTGTGTGATGGCAGTCTTCCCACCCTGGCCTCGAAATATCTCAACCATTGTCCCCTTCAAGGATTGACATTCGACAAGCGTATTTTAAGTACCACAATCATTACATTTGCTCACCATTTACGAGGGACGTAGAGGTCCACAAATTCACCAGCGTCGTTCTGCATGTTGATTAGCAGGTCGTCTACAAAGCAAAGCTGCAGAGAATATTTTATGTCAACAATTTCACTACACACAACTACAATACTTCCATTCATCCATCCATCTTGACGCGCACTTTCAAAATAGCCACAGCAGTCCATTTTAATATAATTGGCTCACATGACCTGGGAGCTAAAACGCTATTAACAGTATTAATTCATTGAAAAGAATTTAAGCATTCATCACATAAAGCCTTTTTGGAACTATCATCCTTCACAGTTTGGGGTCAAAAAGTCACATGACCTGGAGCTATTGAGCTAAAGGGCTAACATTTATAGTCATAAATTCACAAAAAATATTTGAAGCATTCGAATGATATTATAAGAGGTGTATCTCAACCAGCCCATGTGGACTATCATCCTGCACAGTTGGGGGTTAATAGGTCACATGACCTGAGAGCTATTGAGCTACACCGCTAATATTTACAGTCATGAATTCACTCAAAATATTCGTAGCATTGGAATGAAATTCTAAGAGGTGCATCTCAACCAGACCATGTGGGGCTATTATCCTTCAGTTTGGAGTCAATAGGTCACATGACCTGGGAGCTATTCAGCCTCTTAGAATTTCATTCCAATGGTTCAAATATTTTTAATGAATTTATTACTGTAAACATTAGAATTTTAGCTCAATAGCTTCCAGGTCATGTGACCTATTGACCCAAAACAGTGGAGGACGATAGTCCCAAATAGGCTGGTTGAGATACACCTCTTTGAATTTCATTTGAATGCCTGCTTGTTTTAAAATTGAAATTTATTACTGGAAATAGAGTTTTAGCTCAATAGCTCCCAGATCATGTGACCTAGTGACCCCAAACGGTGTTGGATGATAGTCCCACATGGGCTGGTTGTGATATACCTCTTAGAACTTCATTCCAATGCTTCAAATATTTTAAATGAATTTATAACTGTAAATATTTGCATTTTTGCTCAATAGCTCCTGGGTCATGTGACCTAATGGCCCGTGACATTGCAGGATGGTCGTCCCACGTGGCCTGGTTGAGATACACATCTTATATTTTCATTTGAATGCTTGTTATATTATTGAATTTATTACTGTAAATATGAGCATTTTAACTCAATAGCTCACAGGTCATGTGATGTTTTGACCGCAAACATTGCAGGATGATAGTCCCATGTGAATTCTCCTCAGATTTTTTAAAGAATTTGTGATTGTAAATATTAGCGTTTTAGTTCAATCGCTCTTATGTGATGTTTTTTGAAATATTAAAATCATTTTGATATACACTGATGAGGCTATTTTAAATTTGCATGTCAGTAACATTTATCATTTTGAAAAAACGCAACATTGCGAGGCATATTTAAACTTGCTTTCTTTTATTTTGAAAACCGGATGCGTTTACATGTTATCGCACTGCCAGGCTTTCCCTTCGATCTCTTTAACGGCATTTACATGCTATCGCACTGCAATACTTTCCCTTCGCTCTCTATACCGGCGCTTACATACGATAGCACTGCCCTGCTTTTCCTTCGCTCTCTTTTAATGTAAAGCCTATAATATGGGCACGCTTCCCGTGCGAGTGACTTGACCGCAATGTTACCTGGAAGCGAGTCGAACCGTTAAAACCAGAATTGAACCCAGAACGTCTGCACTGCGAGACGGACGTGCTAACTAGTGCGTCACCGTGCCACCCCAACCCCTTTCTCGGCTAAATCGCAATCTCGTAGAATGCCATGTGCCAATGCGTGGGGGTGTAAAACTGAGCAGAAGACTCTTAGCATAGCAACTAACATGTGGAACGTCCACGCGTACCGGCGTGGAAACTGGCAATTAAACTGCATTTTAACTTTTTCTCCTCTAAACAAACACACACAGTAACGCTATCTGTTTAACGACGATAAACATCGGTAAAATACACGGTAATATCACCGCATGTGCTCGTTTAAGGCGGTTTCCAGAAAGAGAGCAAGGCAGACACTCACCGTAACCGACAAATGGACGACGGAAAGGACAGGCCACCTCTTCTTCTTCTCTGATGGTATGACGGTTGACGGCAGTTAGCATCCGTTGCGGCGCTTTACCGCCATCTGTTGTTTCCGTTGCGCTCTATTAATTCCCGATCTACGTTTCTGTTATCAAATTACTGACTAAAGTCAAGTTCTTTTTAAATATTTATTACACTACACTTACATTATACCACGGTCCAATAAAAGAATCTGGTGAAGTTGACGATTATGATAAAAGTGTAGATATTATATCATATTTGTCCACATTCGTTCAATTATTTTTTGTCCTTCCCCTAATAAATTTCAGAACATTTAGCACGCCCCTAGCGGCTCCCTGGGATTTCTGCAAAAATGCGTGAAAATGGAAAAATATGTTGTTGTTTTTTATTGTTGTTGTTGTTGTTTTAAATGTGTTTTTTAGATGGTAATCACGACACAACCATACTTGTGCTGTAAAAATGTATGTAGTTGTAAACAGGCACGTGCACTCATAGGAGGCAGGTGAGGCAGTGCCTCACCTTGCCACCAGGGGCGGTAAAGGGCTCAACATGGTTTCCTCAGCTGTCACCATAAGTTGTTAAAAAATGAATAATATAATAAACATAATATCTTTCTGACCATATCACTGTTATGCTTTTGCCCGCATACAGACAAATGGTGAAAGCATCCAGGCCGGTTCGCAAGCGGGTTAGAGTGTGGCCTGAGGGTGCCTCTGATGTGCTTCGAGACTGCTTTGGCTCTACTGACTGGGAAATGTTTAAGCAGGCGGCCACTTGCAATGATCGGACGGATATAGAGGAGTATACTGACTCTGTTTCCTCTTACGTCGCGAAGTGCATTGATGATGTGACCCACTCGAAATACATCGTCACTCGGGCTAACTGGAAGCCGTGGCTGACTGGGGCTGTCCTCAGGCTGCTGAGGGCCAGGGACAAAGCCTTCAGAGCGGGGGATGAGGCTGGCTTGAGGACAGCGAGGGCCGACCTGTCCCAGGGCATCAAGGAGGCGAAAAGGGCGTTCTCTTGCAGGATTACCGCCCACTTCAAGGACAGCAAGGACGCACGGAGCCTTTGGCAGGGCATTCAGACCATCACGGACTACAAGCCCGCGCCGCAGAGCTGTGAGGGCGACATCCGTCTGCTCAACGATCTCAATCGCTTCTTTGCTCGCTTCGACGCTCAGAACAACACTTGCCCGCTGAAGGCCCCTCCTCCTCCACAAGAGCAGCCCTTGTGCCTCTCTGCTGATAGCGTGAGGAGGGCGCTTGCCGCTATCAACACTCGTAAGGCGGCGGGCCCTGACAACATCCCGGGTCGAGCGCTGAAGGACTGCCCTGGGGAGCTGACGGGTGTCTTCACGGACATCTTCAACATTTCCCTGCAGCAAGCCGTCGTCCCTTCGTGTTTCAAGGCTGCCACCATCGTACCTGTGCCGAAGAATCCTGCCCCGTCCTGCTTCAATGACTACCGCCCCGTGGCACTGACGCCCATCATCATGAAGTGCTTTGAGCGGCTTGTCATGGAGCACATCAGATCCATTCTACCCCCCACCATAGACCCCTTCCAGTTTGCGTACCGAGCCAAACGGTCCTCTGAGGATGCCATCTGCTCGGCCCTCCACTCGGCCCTCACCCACCTGGAGAGTAGGGACTCGTATGTGAGATTGCTGTTTGTGGACTTCAGTTCTGCCTTCAACACCATTGTGCCACAACGACTCATCTGCAAACTCGCCAAGCTGGGCCTCAGTACCTACCTCTGCAACTGGCTACTAGACTTTCTCAGTCAGAGACCTCAGGTGGTACATGTTGGCGACAAGATCTCCGCCAGCATCACGCTGAGCACGGGGGCCCCCCAAGGCTGCGTGCTCAGTCCGCTGCTCTTCACCCTGCTGACGCATGACTGCGCTGCAACCTACAGCACCAACCGCATGGTGAAATTTGCTGACGACACGACTCTGGTGGGTCTCATCCCCAAGGGCGACGAGACTCAATACAGGTTGGAGGTTGACCTTCTGACCACGTGGTGCAAGGACAACAACCTCCTGCTGAACGTCAACAAGACCAAGGAGATTGTTGTTGACTTCCGGAAGGGTCACACCCAACACCTGCCGCTGACCATCGACGGTGCTGTGGTGGAGAGAGTGAGCAGCACCAGGTTCCTGGGGGTGCACATCAGTGAGGATCTCTCCTGGTCCACCAACACCGCATCACTGGCGAAGAAGGCCCAGCGCCGCCTGTACTTCCTGCGGAAACTCAGGCGAGCGTGTGCTCCTCCGGCCGTCATGACTACATTTTACCGTGGCACCATTGAGAGCGTCCTCTCCAGTTGTATTGCTGTTTGGGGTGGTAGCTGCACTGACTACAACATGAAGGCCCTCCAGCGCATAGTGACCACGGCTGGTAAGATTATTGGTGCTTCACTCCCCTCCTTGAAGGACATTTACACCTCCCATCTCACCCGCAAGGCGACCACGATTGTGAGTGATGTGAGTCACCCCGCTCACTCTTTGTTCGATCTTCTGCCCTCTGGGAAGAGGTACAGGAGCCTGCGCTCCCGCACCACCAGACTCACCAACAGCTTCTTCCTCCAGGCTGTTAGGATCCTGAACTCTCTCCCCCCTTCTGCGTAGCGTCCTGTACTTTTGCGCTGTATTCTGACTGTCTGCTGTATGCACACTTGCTCCGTTTTGCTCCTCTTATTTGTTGTGTTATTTGTTTATTTATTATTTATTCATCACTCTTATTATTCATTGTTTGTGCCTTCTTGTTTGTATTTTGTGTTGTTTGCTTGTATGTATGTCGTGTACTATGTCTTGTCACCGTGGGATAGTGGAAACGTAATTTCGATTTCTTTGTGTGTCTTGGCATGTGGAGAGATTGACAATAAAGCAGACTTTGACTTTGACTTTGATCTGTCCTGTGGTCTATGCTTTTAATGCAATTTTGGTGTGTTTCCTATACATTTGGATCATTTTCATAGTCAAAATAGCTGTATGTCTTGTTCAAATAACAACGGGAGACGAGAATCATGGAGGCTAAGGCAGTGACAGGTTGTGCCTCTCAGGGCGTGCGTGTGAGAGTGTGCACCACTCACACACTGTACTGAGCGCGTGCAAACGGCGCGTGCTTGCAGTCAGCGGGAAAATACGAGCCGTGAGGCAGCCAGTACCTTTGCCTAGAAGATGGGGCGATAGTGAGCCTGCGGCTAATAGTTCACGACACGAGTAAATGCGAGAGTAAATTAAGAAGAAAAAAAAGAAAAGAAAAACAACCAACAACATTCGGTGCTAACGCGTTGCTGTTTGGCTTTATTTTCCCTGAAAATGGAGGATATAATCTCGAAAATAAGAAATTTTTCAAAACTTGACTTTCAGTCAAAGCAAGAAATCATAAGTAAGGGAAGACTAACGCCAGATTTGCGAGGATTAATTCAAACTACGGGCCTCCCGGGACGGACTACAACACGTTAGCTTCAAAAGGATTGGTACTCTAAAAAAGACTGGCTTTGTGGTTGTGCTGCCAAAAATCGACTTTATTGCTTTCCCTGTCATCGAGATCTTCGTCCAGAAGGACAGGAGAATGGACTTCATTTACAAGTAAAGGTAAGAATACTGCAGTGGTGTGTTTAAATGTACAGTGGTGTGTTTAAAATGTTATTAAATTTAATCAAGAATGGGATAACAACCATGTATGCATGTAAATCTGACTTGTGAGTCAGTGCCTTAGCGTCATACAGTACGTTTGTAAATCTGACTCTGTCAGTGCCTCACCAACCCCAACCCTCACCGCACGTCACTGGTTGTAAATATATTAAAAATACCGAATTTAAGAATGACGCCAAATAGCAAAATTGCGTCATAGCCTGCGACACAGAACAGGTGAGTTATAAACAAACAGATGTGTGAGTGATGAGCCATGGATTCAAAATGCAAAAAGAGAAAGATTGCTGATGAGAACAGAGGCTTTAAGAAAGAATGGACTGAACTATTTGCTTTCATTGCCAATGCTGAAGCATTGCCTGCATGTTTGATTTGCAATGAGAAGTCAAATAACAGGAGCAATTTGGAGCGACATTTTCAGCTAAAGCATGCTAAATTTGCTGCCGATCACGCAGTTGGAACTGAGAGGAAAGGTGCAATTGCAGGGCTGGTGGAGAAACTTGAGGACCGAAAAACAGTTTCAAGAAGTGGATTGCATTTCCAAACTCTACTACTGCTGCAAGTTTTGTTGCAGCCCCGGAGATAATAAAGCGCGGAAAACCATTCACCGATGGCAAGTACATGAAGGATTCATTCATTAAAATATCAGCGCCTATTTTCGGACTTCAAAAACAAAACCGAGATCATTCAGAAAATTAAAGACATGCTTCTCCGCACAAATAATATAACCGATCAGCAGATCAAGGACATCAATTCAGCTCCAACTTTCTCAATTGCCTGTGATGGATGAGTCGTGTGACGTGACCGATATCGAACAGACAGCGCTGCTATACAGGTACGTGAACTCTAATGGGCCGCAAGAAGAAATGATCAAATTGACACCACTATTTGTCTTTAAATTATTTTAATAGTAGGCATACAACTTATGTATTGACAGTCTATGTTGCATTATAAAAGGCTTTAGATTTTTAAGGCTCCAGACAGGTATGTTTTTTGTTTTTTTTGGCCCAATATGGCTCTTTGAACTTTTTGGGTTGCTGAACCCTGGTATCTACCATTACATTCCACTTGCACATGAAATAAAATAAAATAACACTATATAGATTTATAATGTTGGATTTTGTCCACAATTTAGGGAGCGCGCTATCTGCGCCTCACGGCAAAAGCCATTGCCAAGCACCTGTTATCCAATTTACTCACTGCGTGCTCGTTTAATTTCTTCAGATTTAGGAAAATGCTAAGACACTGAAGCAGAAATTAGACTTACACAGGTTGGTTGAGTTCAATCACAATTCTTGTTAAGAAAGCTCTGTTTTCAGGAAAGTACAATACAGCGCTGAGCCTTTCAAGAGCAGAAAGTCTCCATTCAGAAAAGGCAATATTCAAGGTTCTTTGGTCAGCTTATATTCAGTTGCACATGCTGGTGTGGGCCGAGTTTGATGGGTGATGAGTCTTTGGGGTGGGGCAAGTTCGCAGTAGAGTTTGATTCAATGGGGGTGGGTGCTGGTTCGGTGAGAGCTGGTTCCATGGGGTTGGGTGCTGATTATGGGCGATTCGGTGTGTGTGGGGGCTGTTGTCTTCCATCTTGTCTTTCGGCCTTGGCGATCATCTTTGGCGAAGTCCTTGGCTGTCTCCCTCTGGCACCTGCTGGTTTTATCTCCAAGTGACCTTCCTGTAAACATTCTGCTCCATTCTTACACTGTCGCACCTCATCCATTCGTCATTCTTTCAATTTTGTCATTTTGTATGGAATTATGTGAGCTTTTGGCCGTGACATCATCAATTTATTAATGTTCCCTGACTATGCAAAGTTTGTTCTCACCACTTACCATGTTTTTGTTTGTTTGTTCTTTTGATACTCCATGTCTTTGCTTACGTCATTATATTCTTAGTATAATCATGCTTCCAACCGTATCTTTTCTTTGTTAGGCAAAATATCTCCCTCTGTGCAGAACGTTCAGTAGTAATCGAAAAGCTGGCGTCTAGCATTAGTCAAAACATAAGATACAATCAAGTACTGAACATTTTTAGACGACTTTGGCAGTGTCCGTGATTTAGAGCAGTGGTCCCCAACCTTTTTTGCGCCACGGACCGGTTACATGTCAGAAATATTTTCGCGGACCGGCATTTATATAAATAAATAATACATTTATATAAATAAATAAATAATACATTTATAATAAATATATAAATACGATGAAATAAAATGATACGACTGACATAAAAACAAGTACAAATGACAAAAATAAAACTCACCATTACGTTGAATTAGTGGGAGCACTGAGTTTGTTTCTCAGAAACGAGCCGGTCCCATCTAGACGTAATCTGAGACAATGACACCCGAAGTGATTAAGGTTTGTCTTTTATTGCAGGATGCTTGGTCTCCATGTGTTGAAGCAGTTTTGAATGCTTCATTGCCTGGTTAGTTAGCCTGTCGCCACATACCGTAATTTTCGGACTATAAGTCGCGTTTCTTTTCATAGTTTGGGTGGGGGGGCGACTTATACTCAGGAGCGACTTATATGTTTTTTTTCAAAAATTTTCAAAAAAAAAAAAAAAAAATGAAACCGCGATAAACGAACCGCACTGTAGCAAGGGATTACTGTAATTTGAATTTCAAGTGACGTCAGCAGCGCGACGTCAGCAGCGCGACGTCAGCAGCGCGACGTGTTGTTGTTTACATAAAGGACAAAGATTGACTCGACGGAGCTCTCTTTCACTTCCGTGGATTGAAGTCGGGGGCCGGCGCTCGGCCGGGTGGCTGTCCAGGGACGGTGGATGGGGCTCGGACAATGCTTTTACGCACGCCCGGTCGTACTCTACCGAGCTGTCTTTCACCTCCGTGGATGGAAGTCGAGGGCCGGCGCTCGGCCGGGTGGCTGTCCGGGGACGGTGTATGGGGCTTGGTCATGGCTTTTACGCACGCCCGGTCCTATTCTATGGAGCTCTCTTCCATTTCCGTGGCTGGAAGTCCACGCCGCCACACGCCTGGAAGTTTGTTTTGTTAAATAAAGAGCCGTTTACCAAACCCACGTCTTTCCTTGAACTTTGTTAACGCTACAATATAGTTATATAGTAGATCTGTGGAATAACGACGAGGCTGACGTCAGGGCGCACGCACGCGCGGCGTTGTTGACAAAGGACGAGGAATTTGATCGATGGATTTAATGATTTAGAGTGCACAGATGGTTTGATAACATTATTGCTTATATAATAGTTATTTGATATATAATTTATACATCGTTATATGGGCCTGTGGAATATTTTGAAGTGCAAGAGCCGTCAGCGGCGCGCACGCATTGTTGACAAAGGACGATTGATGGATTTAATGAATTGGAGTGACACAGATGGTTTTATTAACGTGTTATTTATGTAATAGTTTTTTTAATAACTCTGAATTTTACGTCAGGGCCGTTCTCAGCTCTTAGTTTGTGTTTATGTCACGTTAGCATACCTATCGTCTATGGAGCTCTCTTCCATTTCCGTGGCTGGAAGTCCACGCCGCCACACGCCTGTAAGTTTGTTTTGTTAAATAAAGAGCCGTTTACCAAACCCACGTCTTTCCTTGAACTTTGTTAACGCTACAATATAGTTATATAGTAGATCTGTGGAATAACGACGAGGCTGACGTCAGGGCGCACGCACGCGCGCCGTTGTTGACAAAGGACGAGGAATTTGATCGATGGATTTAATGATTTAGAGTGCACAGATGGTTTGATAACATTATTGCTTATATAATAGTTATTTGATATATAATTTATATATCGTTATATGGGCCTGTGGAATATTTTGAAGTGCAAGAGCCGTCAGCGGCGCGCACGCATTGTTGACAAAGGACGATTGATGGATTTAATGAATTGGAGTGACACAGATGGTTTTATTAACGTGTTATTTATGTAATAGTTTTTTGAATAACTCTGAATTTTACGTCAGGGCCGTTCTCAGCTCTTAGTTTGTGTTTGTCACGTTAGCATACCTATCGTTTAGCCTGTTGTTGCTCGTTCATGACTGTTCTTGGTGTTGGATTTTGTCGAATAGATTGCCCCCCAAAATGCGACTTATACTCCGGAGCGACTTATATATGTTTTTTTTTTCACTTTTTTGGGCATTTTATGGCTGGTGCGACTTATACTCGGGTGCGACTTATAGTCCGAAAATTACGGTATTAGCTTTGCGGGCTCGACTGGGGAAACATGTCACGTGACCGGGACGAGTGTCTTGACCTGAAATAATTGATCGTCGATAATTCTTTTTTTTTTCTGTGCGGCTTGGCGGCCCGGTACCAAGTGACCCACGGACCGGTACCGGTCCGCGGCCCGGTGGTTGGGGACCACTGATTTAGAGAACCATCAGGCATGCATTAAACAGTTCCTTAAGGGTCATTAAGCTATTCAGGCAATATATCAAAAAACATTTGTTATTTCAAAGTGCTCAGAAATATATATCAGATCATAAAGTTATAAAAACCTTTGTCATTACCACCTATCAAAAATGTCTAGTTATGTCTTCTTTATTGATTTGGTGTGTAGGTATAATTATATGCTTAAAATGTTTCTTTTATTGATTTAATATGTGAATATACTTTTCTGCTTATGTACTTTATTCAATGAAGTTCGAGCATATCTGTTTTTGTACCTAGGCAGGACTTTTTGTATTTCGACCCCATTCCTTCAATAAGCAAATGGGAATGGCCTTTGCAACGTTGGGGTACTGGCACATAGAGATACATTGGAATTGGATTTTTTTTTAAATAAAGTACAGCTCCAGAAGCTTTTTGTAGGCTGTTACACATATGTCTCCAATTTTTGGTATATCTTGGTGAAGCAAGGGCTGTTTTGTTCAATCACCTGTAAAAGATGCAACCAATACATTTTTTAAAGGTCCAATAAACTCATAAAGTAATAATTAATTTTCCAAGTGTGATGTGGTTCATGTTTTCATGATTGTTAAAACCATCAAAATTTGCCTTTTTTGTAGCAAACAGCGTTTTTCCACACCAAAAGTGTTGGACAAAAGCATTTTTTTTAATCATTTTCTTATCATGACCATCTTTAGATGAAATGAAGGAATTTAACTACAGTACGTTTTGCCAGTTGTGTACCTTAAATTAAGTGAAAAATAAAGGAGCCAACTCCTGGTCTCTCCTGGATTTGAGAGCAGAAAAAGTGCAAAGTGGGGGCTGCACTTTCAGAACAAGCAATTGTAAACCTCAACTTACAGTTGTCTAAAATTTCAAGCGTTTTTCTAAACATGAAGTAACCGATGAAACAAGGACCTGGCAACCATGGCTGTACTTTACCCCGCCTACAGTTACAACAGCACGAGAGCGTGAGTGCTGGCCGGAGCACAACAACGATCCTTCACGGACATTTACATACACAGTGGCCTGTAAATGCATCTGTGTAAAATTATATTTGGTCTTTATTGATTCCGGTTGCAGTTTGGATTGGACGGGTCGGCGGCCTGGATTCAGCTGCCAGTTGATGAACCCTGTTGTAGAGGGTTAACTACATCTATAGCACCTCCTAATTGCTCAGAAGACTGTTTGGGCTTTCATGATGTTCAAACAAAATTTTGTTAGTTTTCATGGAACATGTTTAAGTTAAGTTAAAGTTAAAGTCCCAATGATCGTCACACACACACCTGGGTGTGGTGAAATTTGTCCTCTGCATTTAACCCATCCCCGTGTGATTTTAATCCATCCCCTGGGGGAGAGGGGAGCAGTGAGCAGCAGCGGTGCCGCGCTCGGGAATCAGTTGGTGATCTAACCCCCCAATTCCAACCCTTAATGCTGAGTGCCAAGCAGGGAGGCAATGGGTCCCATTTTTATAGTCTTTGGTATGACCCGGCTGGCAATTTAAGGTGGCAATGTGTCGTTTGTAAAGAAAAGAATGGCCCTTTTCAATGTCTAAATAAGCAGAAAAACAAAAAATATATATATTTTAGAAATTTAATTTTATAATAATCCATCCATCCATTTATTACACCGCTTGTCCCCACGGGGGTCGCGGGCGTGCTGGTACCTATCCCACCAGTCCTCAGGCAGTAGGTTGCCAGGGCACACAGAGACGAACAACCATTTGCACTTGCACTCACACCTAGGGACTATTTGGAGTGCTGAATTGGCCTACCAAGCATGTTTTGGGATGTGGGAGGAAACCCACTCTCCTAACTGTGAGGCGGACGTGCTAACCAGTGCGCCACCAAGCCGCCAATTGTATAATAATAATAAAATTAATATGATTATAACTAACTAGAAAATGCAATTTCTGGAGAAATTGCGTGTGAAGGCAAAGACTATAAATGGGAATTAAAAAAAAAAATTGCACCAAAATATTTTGAAATTTGGAACAAAATGAAAACTACAGGTTCAAGAGGTTCACCTTGGAGTTCAAAAGTTGAAACGGGTTGAATCGGACAAAAATTGTAAAAGTTAGAGCAAATGTTTTATTTAGGTCACTTCTGGTTTTATTTAGGGCACTTCTTGTTGAAATAAGGTCAGTTCCGGTTTATTTGGGGAACTTCCGGTTTAATTTAGGTCACTTTCGGTTTAGCTGAGGTCACTTCCGGTTTATTTGGGGCCACATCCGGTTTAAAAAGGTCACTTCCGGTTTATTTGGGCCACTTCCGGTTTGATTAGGGGCACTTCCGGTTTACCTAAACTCACTTCCGGTTGATTTGGGGTCACTTCCGGTTTACCTGAGGTCACTTCCGGTTTATTAGGGGTCACTTCCGGTTTGATTTGAAGCAATCTGGGATCCAGTAATTTTGGAAGTGACATTATATTGAAGCTCTGTAATAGAGGCTTTGCAGTCACGTGATTTTATCACGTGATTTTGTGTTATGCCGCCATCTTGGCGGTCAACCGGTCAGCTCGTTCCTACGTGTTCATACAGATTGTTTGATTTCTGCGCTACATTTTCACCGTTTTCATCCGAATTATGGCTGATTTGCTATCCAATGAAGTTGGGCATTTGGATGAAGAATCCAAGAAACGTTACCGAGAGAAGTTGAACCTTGTTGGCACAACGGATCCGTACCTTTTACCGAGAAGCATGCTAAAATCACCTGAGCATTTTGCAACAGCCGACCTGCCTGATCTCTCATATCCAGATATTTATAATTACCTCGTCGATTCAGCATCTCCGTACACTGGAAAGGACCTTAAGGCATACAAGAGTCTGGATGCCTACAAGTATTTTACAGCAGGTTTTGTGCATGATGGGCTGATATGGCAGATTCCAAACAAGAATCGATTTCTTCTCATGACCAAGGTAAGGAAAATATCATATTGAAATCTGAGAAATTAATTCCTACAATACAACATTACTTAATTTCCAACTATTCAGTATAGAGCTTATGCAACAATTTCTACAGAAATACTTTTTAGAATTCATGCTTGATAATTCCTTTTGGTCTCTTGCTCAAAATGAACCAGGTTTAAATTTTCAAGCTAATTTAATGAATGATTCATGAGAAAATTTACCAAATGCCAGGTAAAATATGCATAAATGGACAGTAAGAGGTCTAGCCTTGTATATTATATCCAAATTAGGGACTGATAATAATATAAGGTATGTCACATTATCTGTTTCAGGTAAAACACTCTCAACGGATGAATGATCCTCCCCTCAGACCTTGGGTAGCAATAGCGAAAGATGGTCAGATCCTGTGCTGCCACTGTACCTGCATGGCTGGATTGGGTGAAACATGTTCACATTCAGCAGCATCCCTGTTCGCCCTGGAGACATTAATACGTATGAAGACGGCCACTTCATGCACATCACTACCTTGTCAGTGGCTGAAACCATCAGCATCGCACATAGAATATGCTGAAGGATGCAATATCGATTTTGCCCGTCCAGCCCAGAAACGAAAGTCAGAAGTTTCAACTGGAAAGTGCTGCGAGAAAACTGCTGAATGTTCCTCCACCAACTGAAGAGCAGAAAGCTGCCTTTTACAAGGCTTTGTCTGAATGCGGTGGAAGACCAGCAATTTTGAGCATTGTCCCTGACTATGCTGACAACTTTGTGCCAAGGGCAGTGAAGCGAAAGCTTCCTGTACCTCTCTCACAGCTGTACGATTCTGGCAATATGAAACTCAGCCCAGATGAACTTGCACTAAAATGCCGGTCAGAGCTGGAAAAGTTACATTCCATTACCAGAGAGCAGGTTTGTATTTTTTTCGCACTTAGTACCGTTTTTTTCCATGTATAATGCGCAAAATTTAACTAATTTATTGTCCTAAAATCCGGGGTGCGCATTATACATGGGTACAATTTTTTTTTTATTATTTATATTTTTGAAGAAAATCTTGTCACGGATGGAGTGTGGAAAGGAAGAGGGCGACCAAGTGCAGCTTGAACCAGGGTTCATTGGAGGAACTCAAAACACAGACTTGGTAAACTAACATAACTCGAACAAAACCAACAACAGGACTGACCGACAAAGACGTGGAACAAAAAGACAGGGGGACATTACCAAAGACAGGAACAGAAACCTGTTATTGTCAAATATTGTTTGTTTTTTAATCTCCATCGCGGACTGGACGTCATACGGAGGCAGTATCACTGCGCATGCGCACTATGGATCCGATGCGAATAGTCCTCTTCTCTTCTTGACTGACAATGAATGTGATAGTTTAATACATACAATCAGCAAATAACAAAATACGTATTACAGGTAATATTTTATTTCACAACATTATTTTTTTTTAAAGTCCCAATGATCGTCACACACGCGTCTGGGTGTGGTGAAATTTGTCCTGTGCATTTGACCCATCCCCGTGTGATTTTGATCCATCCCCTGGGGGAGAGGGGAGCAGTGAGCAGCAGCGGCGCCGCGCTCGGGAATCATTTGGTGATCTAACCCCCCAATTCCAACCCTTAATGCTGAGTGCCAAGCAGGGAGGCAATGGGTCCCATTTTTATAGTCTTTGGTATGACCCGGCCGGGTTACTTAAGTCCGTAAACATAAAATTATTTCAGAAAAAAGATCATCTTTGGGAACAACCGGATGTTATATTGCCGGTCAGTATCACTGCGCATGCAGTAGCAAACTCGATAGCGAAGAAATATGTGAGACTCTCAACGGGATCACCAATATTTGAGTGATGTTCCAGTTATTTATCACAATTATTTATTATTATAATAATAATATATATAATATATATAATTATTTATTTATTATTCACAATTGTCATGGTGATCTTTCTGGTGATTTCTTAACTAGGCTGGATGTATTTTTTTTGTTGGCGTTGATTTCTCCGACTGCCCAGAAAGGCACCACCGCAATCAGTTAGGTTAAAATGAAAAGAGAGGAAAGTGACGTTGTAAAGAACCATCCGTGACAAGATTTTCTTCAAAAATTGTTGTACCATGATTTTCTTCACAAAAAAAAAAAAAAGAAAAAAAAAGAAAAAGAAAAAAAAATTGTACCCATGTATAATGCGCACCCCAGATTTTAGGACAATAAATTAGTTACATTTTGTGCATTATACATGGGAAAAAACAGTAATTTGCATTGCAATATAATTAAATTAAATTTTTCTTCTTTCTGCCTAGTGAAATGGTTTGTCAAATCGCTTTACTATGTTTGCTCATAACCAAAGTACTACCTTTCATATCTACGTTTATATTCTATTCATCATTTTATTTTTAGATGGGGTTGCGATCACGAGTCGGACGCAAGGAAGCGGTACGAAATGATAATGACCCAGCGGCACACTGGCCTAAACGTTGACGAAACCGGATTCCACATGTCTGCCGGCTGTCCATATTTTGGCGCATCACCGGATGGGCTACTCTCGTGTGACTGCTGTGGCAAAGGGTGCCTCGAAATTAAGTGTCCCTTCTGCATCAAAGATAAAGGAGTGGAAGAGGTTGCTGGTGAGTCCAAGGCGTTCTGTTTGGAGCAGAAATCGAACGGCAATTACGTGCTACGTGAAGACCACCAGTATTATTACCAAGTACAATCACAACTGTATTGTACTGGCAGGAAGTACTGTGACTTTGTCGTATGGAAGGAGAATCTACTGTTTATTCAGCGCATCATTCCTGATGATTCCTTCCTGGCAAACGAACTGGCCAAGATGGACAATTTCTATCTCCGTTGTATTATGCCAGAGCTATTAGCTAAAGTGTACACGGTAGGCCAATCTGTTGCTACCACTGCATCCGCTTCGGAAGAGTCTGTTTGCTACTGCCGTAACCCTCCCACTGAGGATATGTTGGTTTGTAAATCCGAGAACTGCAGCATCAAAGCATTCCACATGAAATGTCTTGGCATAAAACGAGTCCCACAACGATGGTTTTGCCCTAACTGTAAGAAGTTGGAAATAAAACACAAAAAGTTGTTTCTGTAAGATTCTTTCCTGGTATTTATTACAGAAAAAATATGGATGCAACATCATTACTCAAATGGTACAATTGGGTCAGATAAATTTGTAAGTGCGCATGACACTTGTACAATTTTATCTAATGTAGTGAAACCACTGTCATCAGATGACAATAAAGAGATGGGTATGATATTTTCCATCATGGTATACTTTTGTCTTGCGAGTCCAATAACTCTCTCTACATGGATACGGACAGCAGCTAATCCTCTGGTACCCTCGACATCTAGTGCAGCGGTGGCCAACCCGCGGCTCGCGAGCCGCATGCGGCTCTTTGGCTGGTTTCATGCGGCTCTTTTACGTTCATATCAACATTTGTGTTTATTTTTCGTGCGTATTTGCTTCGCTTGAGTTCAATATGGTATTTTGGTCAAACGCGCATGCGCGTGAGGTGAAATCCCGCAAAGGAGGAGGGACAAACAGAGCGATTGGTTTTGCTGGCTTTTTAATGAATGGCGACTGTGACTACGGGGGCCCATTAGGTCCAGAAAAGCTTAAAGTTGTTTTTTGTTGAACGCTATGGCAAGCCATTCTGCCTGATATGTCGGACGTCATTGGCGCATTTAAAAGCTTCAAATGGTCAGCGCCACTTCAGCTCACTTCATGCCAATATCGATAAGGACTTTGCAAAAGGGACTGAATTTCGCAAGCACAAGTTTGGAGACTTTGAAAAGTCAGGCAGAAAAATAGGTACAGTTTTTCAAAAAAATTACGAAGCACTCAGAGACTGTCACACTTGCATTGTTTCAACTGGCTTGGAACATTGCACGGGCTAAAAAGCCATACAATGAAGTGGAGTTCGTTAAAATATGCCTCAGTGACGTTATTGAAATCTTGTCTCCTGAAAACGACAAACTAAAACGAATGGTCTGTCCCGCCACACATAGTAAGTGAAAAAACTTATGTTTTTGTTTGTGGAATTTGTTGAACTGAGAGTTTGTCTGTGTGAGACAATGCACACAATGTTCATTGTTGAAAATGTGGTCTTTGGTCTGTGGTTTTAGTACTGTAGGAGTCAATTTGTCATTATCATGTTGGTGCGTGACATAATAATGTCACACAATAAATTTGGCTGAGCAGAGGGGTGTGCGTGCGTGCGTGCGTGCGTGCGTGCGTGCGTGCGTGCGTGCGTGCGTGCGTGCGTGCGTGCGTGCGTGCGTGCGTGCGTGCGTGCGTGCGTGCGTGCGTGCGTGCGTGCGTGCGTGCGTGCGTGCGTGCGTGCGTGCGTGCGTGCGTGCGTGCGTGCGTGCGTGCGTGCGTGCGTGTCACCGACATCGAATCCCCTGTCAGCCAAGATCAGATCGCCTGGCAGTAGATGGGTCAGAAAATCGCTTTGTTCGACAACAAACTTGTCACTGGCACGACCACCCCAGCCCTTGGAGATAAATGATATGGTACCTTGTGGAGTAATGCCAATCAGATATTTCATTGTATTGTGAGACTTGTAGTTTGAATAAGTTTGGGCCCTGGCTTTCAGATCACTCGGCCGCTCGATGAATATCTCGAAACAATCAATGACGCATGCACACTTGCTGAATTTAGAACGAAAGGACATTGGTAAACTCAGTCTAAACTGCTCACGCTCAGGCCAAACCACTAGGGTTGGAACCAGTATACTATGCATGACATGGATTACATTTCTGAAACTCCTGGAAATACTAGCAGTGGAAACATCATATGTGTAAGCCAAGTACTGAAGGCACAGATTCAGCCTCAGTCTGAGTAATGTCACAAGAAATTGACTAAAAGGACTCAACTTCATATTTTGACTAAGATGAGGTGCAATAAAATTAAACGTTGTCATCATAATCATGTATGATGGCAGACCAGTCAAAAACGTTACTTTGTCATCATTACCCTTGAAAGATTCTTCATTCCATGTACAGCGTTTCAAACTGTCCTTCAGTTCATCAAGTTCTGCACGCAGATTTTTACACTCTGCAGTGAGGGAATCCATTGCTTCCCCAGTGATATCCGTCTGTGTGGCAGTAGTCACCATGCCTTCTTTTCGAATCTCAGCGTGCACCACATCTTCACCAGCGGGTAGATCATTTTCACAAGGGACAGACTGGGAAATATTGACAAGTGCTGCTGCTGCTGCCAATGCCCTCTCGCGGTCTCTCTTGCGCTGCTTGAGATTTTGTCTTCTCTCAAAGATCTTCAATGAACATTTGAGTTTTCGTTTGTGAGGTGACTGGGTATGCTCAAATATACTTGGCACATAGTCTGGGGATAGTGGATCTTCGCTTTTTGCACCTGAAACAATTAAACAATCACATTATTCATAATGACTACCATAAATAATTAAGCACGTTGTTGAAGGGGATATACCCAGTTCAGTTTGTTTCGTAATGAAGTAACAAAAAGCCTCTTGTTCAAAAATGCTTCATTAAAAAAAAATTGTTTCACAAGGTTCATAATAATTTCTTTTGAAATGTCCTAATGCATTCACTCATGAGAATTAATTGTTCAATTCCAATATGAAGTTCAATATTTACATTGATAAAGTTTTCAAGCCAATCAGATGAAGCATCATGAAAAAATAAACAAAAAATAAAAACGGAGGGGCGGGGGGGAGAACTGAAGAAATCATCCCATTCCCTGCCTTGCTGCTCTTGCTGCCTTTCTAAAAATGCACCCAGCATTTTCAACAATCATATTTGTATCATCCCATATTGTATTATTTCACATTTTGTGAAACAAATCAGGGGTGAATAGTTTGTTTACATACCTGATATGAAGTGCTCATTGCATATCCTTGTGTAAATCGTAGGTTTCCATCGTTCACGACGAATCGCCGCGATCCATTTATCGCGTTTTTGATGTTTGCCGGAAATCTATAGAAGCTAAGATTTGGTTTATCGCCTCGTCTATTGCTACATCCAACAGCACAGCAGGTTTCCGGCATTTTCAAGCTCAAATAGCAGCAGATGTAACAAGAAAGCGTGTGTGAGTCGTTGACCGGCACTGAAATGTTGACCGGCAAGATGGCCGCCAGGCTAATGTGCGCGGCTGATGACGTCAGCTGCAAAGCCTCTATATGTGCAGCTTTTCCTTTACATGTTTAATAAAATGCTCTCCGAGCTCTCTAGCGATAGGATTAATGCCCCTCTTGGACCCTTCTTGGACCATCTTCTCTATTATCTTCAGGAGACGAATAACCTTCGAGCCAGACACTTTTCTGCTCCGAAAGCTCCACAGTTGCTTCATGAAACGGAGCTATGATTGGCAGACACCCAGTGACATGTGCATAGTCTTCTGATGTTAGGACGGGGATACCTCTGTCCAAACGGAGTGGTTGTTTCCAGCTGTGACATCTGCTTTGAGCAGGAATGACTGGGCAGCAGTGAGAAGTAGGTGCTTTTCCCATTGTACTCTGCTGTCATCATTGAGCGTTTGCATTCCAACATGTCCTCCTCCTCAAGTAATTGCTGCCTCCCCTCCTTTCTCTGAAGCCTTGCAGGGATGAGTGAGCTCACCTGTCTGTGCAATGCAGCCACTCAAGTTTACAGCTTCCGTGCCTGCGGCGTGGACCACCAGAGCATGTTGGAGCATGCCCACTGGTGAGTACGAACAACATACACTAACCCTGCCTTGTGCTATACTTCAGGACAAAGACCGTTCTGTATCAACTGGTTCATTATCTTTGTTTAGCTTCTTCCTGACTACAGAAGAAGTGAGGGGATAAGTAACTACATATATAGGCAAGCATCTTTTGTGTGCACCAAAACACAGCTCAGCCTTAGTCCGCAAGGACAGAATGACACTTTCTTTCTTTCTTTTTGTTTGTTTTTGTTTGTTTGTTTCTTTGTTTGTTTCTTTGTTTGTTTCTTTCTTTCTTTCTTTCTTTCTTTCTTTCTTTCTTTCTTTCTTTCTTTCTTTCGTTCGTTCGTTCGTTCTTTCTTTCTTTCTTTCTTTCTTTCTTTCTTTCTTTCGTTCTTTCGTTCTTTCGTTCTTTCGTTCTTTCTTTCTTTCTTTCTTTCGTTCTTTCGTTCTTTCGTTCTTTCGTTCTTTCTTTCTTTCTTTCTTTCTTTCTTTCTTTCTTTCTTTCTTTCTTTCTTTCTTTCTTTCTTTCTTTCTTTCAGAAACTGCACATCAACACGTGCATCTTAGAAACCAATAAGACCCTGCCATCGCCTATTTAAGCATGACTGTCACCACATCCTTTCCGGTTCACCAAGATTGCCTCACAGCTTCATGCACCTCGGTAACAAGTCTCCCTACGAGCCTCCTCTCACCTACAAAAGTCAAGTCAGGCTGACAGCTTCCTGTTGCAAGATTGAGCTTGTGGTCATGCCGTGGAGGAGCCCCTGCCGTGGAGTCCCTGCTCGACATCCTGCTCCCATCAGTCAATCTAACAAAATCACTCCATTGTTTCTTTATCATTTTAATGTCTTTATTTATCATTTAAAGCAGTGGTCTCCAACCTTTTTTGCGCCACGGACTGGTTACGTGTCAGAAATATTTTCGCGGACCGGCCTTTATACATATAAATAATACATTTATATGAATAAATAATACATTCATAATAAATATATAAATACGGTGAAATAAAATGATACGACTGGCATAAAAACAAGTATAAAGGACATGAAAATAAAACTCACTATTACGTTGAATTAGTGGGAGCACTGAGCTTGTTTCTCAGAAACGAGCCGGTCCCATCCTGGCGTAATCGGAGACAATGACACCCGAAGTGGTTAAGGTTTGTCTTTTAATACAGGATGCTTGGTCTCCATGTGCCGAAGCAGTTTTGAAGGCTTCATTGCCTTGTTAGCTAGCCTGTCGCCACATATTATGCAGTGGGCTTGGCGCGTCAGAGTCACCTGTGGCGATAAATCCATATTTTAAGTAGGACTCCAGAAATGTTCTTTTAAAAGCAGCTTTCCTTTTCTTAGAAGTCGTAGCCTCTTCTTCTTCCGGCTCCTCATTGGGCTTTTTTCCCTTTCCGAAGAAGCTTTCCAAACACCTCTGTTTCTTGCTCATATTTGCTTGCTTCGCGGGCTCGACTGGGGAAACATGTCACGTGACCGGGACGAGCGTCTTGACCTGAATTAATCGATCATCGATGAAATTTTTTTTATTTTTCTGTGCGGCTTGGCGGCCCGGTACCAAGTGACCCACGGACCGGTACTGGTCCGTGGACCGGGGGTTGGGGAACCCTAATCTAAAGAATTCAACATTGGTATTTCTTCACACAATTGATACTATAAATCACTGATGATGATTTAATAATACACTCACCTGAATTGTGTACCCACCACAGTCTCATAATGCCGCTCACTCACTAAGCACGCCTAACTCCAATACCTTGATTGCTCTACGACATTTTCACATTATTTGCTGTCTCTACTGCATAAACGTTACAATGTATGTGGCAAAGGAATGAACCAATATGGCTGGGAATATGCACAACATGCACAGTTCAATTGATGATGAATTTTCGCTTATCTAATAGAATCAGGATAGGTCATTGTGCCTATTGGTGTTGTACGTAGTAAAATCTTGTTGCCGGCTGGGATCAGCTACATTATGTACCTTGCATCCTGTAGATAAGCTAGTTAGCTGGGGAGCTGATTTCTCCAGGGGAAACTCCCTTCATTTGTTGCTACTCCCTAGAGAGGCTGGCAGCAAACTAACGACAGATGTTTGACGACAATAAAGCAGACTTTGACTTTGACTTTTGAGGTGTTGTGTTTTGTTGGCTCCCATGTTTTTGAAGATGTTAGTCTACTCTGGCAGACCCAAATACTATATTGTGAGGGCCTCCTGTGAACATCTAGAACAGGGGTGTCCAAACCTTTTTCATGGAGGGCCACATGCAGAAAAATATATGAAAGGCTGGGCCACTCACTAGAGATGAGGTTTTCTAGTGTATTAAAGTTAACAAAATCAAATTTCAAATGTACCGTAATTTTCGGACTATAAGTCGCACCGGAGTATAAGTCGCACCAGCCATAAAATGCCCAAAAATGTGAAAAAAAAACATATATAAGTCGCTCCGGAGTATAAGTCGCATTTTGGGGGGCAATTTATTCGACAAAATCCAACACCAAGAACAGACATGAACGAGCAACAACAGGCTAAACGATACGGTATGCTAACGTGACAAACACAAACGAGGAGCTGAGAACGGGCCTGACGTAACATTCAGTTATTTAAATAAAACTATTACATAAATAACACGTTTATAAAACCATCTGTGTCACTCCAATTCATTAAATCCATCGATCGTCCTTTGTCAACAATGCCGTGTGCCGCGCCGCAGTTCAAATTATTCCACAGGCCCATACAACGATATATAAACAATATTTTAAATAACTATCACATAAACAACAATATTATCATACCATTTGTGTCACTCCAAATCATTAAATCCATCGATCAAATTTCTCGTCCTTTATGTCATCCTGGTGACAGAGGACATGTCCAGAGGATATGGCGCTTTAAAGTGTTAATTACTTTATTTGATTTTTTCTCTCTATTTTTCATGTTTTGAATATGTTCAAGATAAAGATATCAAAGCATGTGAAGTGATCAACTATACTAAAAATAACATGTGAAGTGGTCAACTATACTTGTAAGTAAGTGATGTGTTAATGATCAAGTAAAAATTTGTGAAAAAAAACATATATAAGTCGCTCCTGAGTATAAGTCGCCCCCCCACCCAAACTATGAAAAAAACCGCGACTTATAGTCCGAAAATTACGGTAGGTAAATTATGCTTAATAATTGAATATGCTTAAAGGAAAAAAAAACCTACATCACAACTTTCCATTAATGGATTTTTATTTATATTTGTTTCAAAAAGGATTGGCAGCTCATTTTCAAAACAGCAGTCTTAGATTGCCTCTTAGTCAGGATGGTGATCCCTCTTCATAGCCCTGTATAAAGGGAGAAAATAAGATATTTATGCAAATAAGTTATTAAATAATTGAGCTTGTGAACACATGAATACTGTAAAATATCTTTTTTAACTCACCTTTAATAGGAACAGCGTTGCACTTAGTGGGAGCAGTGATGCTGCGCTTTGGACTGAAGGATCGCTGGCAGGTCAGGAGTGAGTTTGGTGGTTGAGATGCTAAGGACATCACGCAGATGGCTGTCGGTCATTTTGGTTCTCAATCTGCTTTTGTTCAGAGTTAACAGAGAAAACGTTTGCTCACATATGTATGTCGAGCCGAACAGACTCATCATCCTTTTTGCGTGACGTCGCATCAGAGGAAACTTGGCCTTTTCCAAGCTCTGGTAGAAGTCGGGTAGGGAGAGAAGCTGATGTTGATTCTTCAGAGAATCATCACACTGCATTTCGATAAGTTCCAATTGGAGACTTTCTTCCACTTTTTCTGCATCCATCAGGAAGGGAGTCGAGAACAGCTTGATTTCTTTCTCAATGATAGAGAAATCTTGGAAACGCTGACTGAATTCTTTCTTAAGAGATGTGACCACAGACACATATTTCTCCTTTTTAGCAGAGAGGTTGCTCTTTGGAAAACCACACTTGATTTCGGACAGCGTGGGGAAGTGCGCAACATTGAAGTTGTGCAGTTGTGACTCAAAGAGACGGAGCTTCGCGCAGAATGCTTTCATGTGCGCATACAGCTGTGGCACAAGCTGGTCTTTGGCTTGCAGGCTCTTGCTCAGTGTGTTAAGATGACCAGTAAGATCAACTAGAAATGCCAGGTCTGCCAACCACAGAGGGTCACTCAGTTCACGGAGAGGTTTGTCCTTCTCTTTCAAAAACTGATCAATTTCTGATCTCAGGGAATAAAACCGCTGCAGCATGGAGCCACGGCTGAGCCAGCGCACATCACAATGATAAAGTACGTCCCCGTATTCAGCATCGACATCAGATAGGAAAGCTTGAAATTCTCTATGATAGAGCCCTCGTGCTCGAATTATGTTCACCGTTTTCACAACTGTATTCATCACATCGCCAAGCTGGACTGTCTTGGCACAGAGGGCTTCTTGGTGGATGATACAGTGCATTTTAGCAGCATCACCTCCACTCTCTCGCACCCTGGCGCACACCATAGAGGCCATTCCTTTGCGCTCGCCTGTCATACCCGGAGCCCCATCCGTTGTAACTCCACACAGCTTGTCCCATTTAAGATCCATCTTGTCAAGTGCATCTGACGCAGCTTCAAACATGTCCTTTCCCGTTGTTGTGCCCTTTAGACTCCTAAGATCAAGCAGCTCCTCCGTAACGCAAAAGTTATCGTCTACTCCTCGCAGAAAAATCAGCAGCTGTGCGGTGTCTGTAGCATCTGTGCTCTCATCACATGCAATTGAGTAAAAGTCAAAAGCGCAAGCTTTATGTGACACTTGATGTTCTAAATTAGCTGACAGATCTTCGATTCGCCGCACAACTGTGTTTCTGGACATGCTCACGTTGTTAAATTCCTGCATCTTTTCTGGGCACACTGTTTCTGCGACTGTGGTGAGGCACTGTTTTATGAAGTCACCGTCTGAGAAAGGTTTCCTGTGCCTCGCTATGAGCTGAGCTACCTTATAGCTTGCTATTGTGGCGGTTTCTTGTGTTTTGTTAGCACGGAGAAAATACTGCTGTTGAGCTAGCAGGCAAGCTGCCATTTGCCTAACTTTCTCTTCTCGCTCAGCACCAGTGTAGGACGTGTAGGTCTGATGTTTGGTTTCATAGTGTCTTCGCACATTATAGTCTTTCATCACTGCAACACTTTCTTGGCAAATCAAACAGACACATTTCCCCTTGACTTCTATGAAGAAATATTCATTTTCCCACCGTTTCTGAAATGTTCTGCACTCACTTGCTATCTTGCGTTTCTTTGGTTCTCCCATTTTTCTCGTGGCAAATGTTTTCTTTTATTTATTTTATTTAGTGGAAAACCTGCCTTGTTGAAAACTGGCGCTCCACCTAGTGTTGAAACTAAGAATTACAACACAGTCCAGTGCAAGTTTCATGTGAGGGCCGTATTCAATTATATTTTTAAAACTTGCTGCGGGCCAATAAAAAATGGACCACGGGCCGCAGTTGGCCCGCGGGCCGTAGTTTGGACACCCCTGATCTAGAAGAATCCCCTGTCAGAAGGAGTTTCAACTCCCATCTCCGGAGACCTTGACTCACGTCACAAGGAAGGCTGGAAACATTTAGTCCAAGTGAACCATGTTCCCCTCCGTTGTCACGGCGGCTGACCGGAGCTGTGGTTGTAACATGGAATCTGCCTCTACTGGAAGCAATTCCCTGAACCTGTGGGTGGACACCAGCGGTAAGCGATGCCGTTAAGAAGAAGAAGCTGTCGGGCCTTTTTGGCTTGTGAGACTCCGAAGGCAGCTGGTGGTACTGGCAGACCAAGCAGAATTTAGCTTTGGTGGTCGCCAAGGCAGAAAATTAGGGCATGGGAGGAGCTCGGTGAGGCCATGAAAAATAACTTTTAGACGGCTTTCATTAAATTCTCATCCACCATACGACGTCTCAGAAGGGGCATCATTAACCTTGTGTAGAGATGGAATGCTGCTGACCTTGACTTGGGATGTTGCGAGTTGGTTGGTAGAATACTTCCTCAAATCCATAGACACTCTTGAAGCAGCAGTCTTCAACACTTTATTTATTACTTCACAGTTATTATTTATTATTATTGTTATTATTTATTTCATACTCAACACTTTATTGCTCTGCGCTTTATTTATTACTCTCTTCGTTTGTTACTCATGTACAATAAATATTCTCTTTTGTACTATTTCTGTGTAAGCTACTGGAACCAGAATTTCCTTGGGGAGCAATCCTAAGGGATAAATAAAGTTGAGTCTATGTCTACAAATCACTTAATCGTCAAGCCATCTCTTATCTCTCTGAGCTAATCATCCCTACTGTCCTTGCTGTACCCTTCACTCACAAGATGCTGGCGTCCTCCCTTTTGCTCAAACTCATAACAATAGCAGGCAGCAGGGGGTTCTCTTTCTGTGCACTTCTGGAATCAATTACCAAGTGTTTGAAATGATCTGCCTATGTTTAAAACCGAACTTCAAACTCATTTCTTTACAAAATATGCTGACTGAAAGTTAGAATGAGAGAAACCAAAAATAGATGACAAAAATTCTGCTCTCAGGATGTGTGATCTCAGGTTTTAAAGCAGTCATGGTTTCAAATGTGGGTTTGACTTCCACACAGGGTTCAAAGTTCAAAGTGTGACCCACTGAGCCATGAGACAACTCTGGTTCATAATCAGTGAAGCTTTCAATGGAGCGTTAAGGTTTCAAAGGCATTCTTTCTCCAGGTGATCATGATATTTGACAGCTGTCTCAAAATTGAGTCGAAAAATTCAGCTGTTCAATGTGTGATCTTGGGTTGTAAAGCAATTCAGGTTTCATAGAAGGGTTGGGCTTTCACATAGAGTTCTGATTTTTAATCGTGATTAAAAAAAATGAGTACAAAAAAATTAAATGTCAGGATGTGTGACTTAGCGTTTGAAAAAAAAGTTTTAAAGGAGGGTTTAAAACAGGGGTGTCAAACTCATTTCACATTGGGGGCCACATATGGCCTCGGTTGATGTCAAGTAGGCCGGACCATTGAAATTATACCGTACTCTGCTATAAATAACCAAAATATAATGTCTTTCCTTTTTTTTGTGTGTGTAAAGACGCACAAGAACATTAGGAAAATGTTGAAATTTAATTAACATTCATTTTACAAAACATTAATAGCATTTCATTAACATTAACATAACTTAAAACATTAACAGTAATGCACTTTAAGATTAAACGAGATTTATAAAGAAAGGAATTTTTAAACCATTTACACATGTGCATATAAAATCTAAATTTACTCCCTGCCTACACCTTACAAACTAAGAAGAGTGCTATTAAGTGTGTAAAGAAGAAAGTATTCGCATGTCCTGTAAATGTGGAAACTTCATACATGAAACACACATACACATACAATACATATTGAACATTCGTGGAGTTGCATGAACAGTAGAAATCCACCATACTTTTTTGTAGTGAAGTTGCTGACTAACATTAAACTGCACACTTTTTTAATCACCACAGTAAGGATTCATCTTCACAGAGCTGTATTTTTTCAACGCAAACAGTATCTAAGGCAGCATTTTAAAGGCATTAGACTAGTTGGACTTGTTTTTGTTCCTGATACTTGGCATCTTTTGGCCTGTACAAGTGCATCAATACCAGGTGCCATGTCCTGACTAGCTGTCACTTTCAGAATGTCATTTAAGTGCTTGTTTGTGAGCCTTGAACGCATTTTTGTTTTATTGATATTCATTACTGAGAAAATTTGTTCACGAAGGTAGGTTGTCCCAAACATGCACAAACCTTTAGCAGCCAGGGCTGTTAATTTGGGGTACCCTGGTAGTAGATACTGATAAAATTTGTCCAGACCTACAAAGGCAAATTTGCCCTTCAAATCGGCATGTCTTCGGCTGTTGTGGTGTCCATCATTGGCACCAACTCAAGAAACTCTTCAGTAACAGTCAATGTCTCATCAACTCCACAAATAATGAAGGCCAGTTGTGCCACGTCTGTGATGTCGGTGCTCTCGTCAATTCCAACAGGAAATGCAACAAATGACTTGACTCTCTCTGTTTCAATTGGCTGTCTAAATCTGCTGATAGGTCCGAAATCCTCTCTACTATAGTATTCCTCGTCAGGCTAATGTAATTAGCAAAAGCTTGTCGCTTCTCGGGACGTACAAGTTCAGCCACGTTCATCATGCATCGTTTAACAAAGTCACCATCGGAATACGGCTTTGATGCTAATGCTACTATTTCGCTGGCAATCAGGTAGCTGGCTTTTACTGCTCTTTCACTGACTTGTCGGCTCTGGATGAAAGTTGACTGCTGTTTCCTCAGACCTGCCTGCAATTCGTTGATCTTATCTCTTCTCAGATAAGCCGTCATATTTTTTGCTGTGAAGAGTCTCGTAGTGGCGTTGAATATTATATTCCTTCACTACCAAACTTGTTGCAAACACACCAAGCACAAAGGTTTTCCGTGCTTATCTATAAATAAATAGGACGTGGTCCATTTTTCATTGAAAATTCTACACTCCGTATCTACTTTTCTCCGTTTGGTTAATGACGTTTTGGCGAATGTGTGGGGGGGTAGAGACCAGGGTAGAAACAACATCGTAGCAAGCAGCAATGGGCGCATTGTTACCGTCTGCTGTGTTGGGTCTGTCTTCTCTGATCAAAACAATGTTGTCTTCTACTCTGATCAAAACAGTGTGCCCCATAGTCAAAGTCAAAAGTCAAAGTCAAAGTCAGCTTTATTGTCAATCCCTTCATATGTCAAGACACACAAAGAAACCGAAATTCCGTTTCCTCCATCCCACGGTGACGAGACATACAAGTAGGCGACACAAAACAAAAACAAGAATGCCCAAACCATAAATAACAAATAATAAATAAAATAAAATAAAATGAGCGATGAACAAATAACAGACCAACAACCCATTAGATATGAGGGGCAAAACCGAGCCAGTGTGCATACAGCAAGAACAGGACGCTACGCTGAAAGGGGGAGCGAGTTCAGGATCCTAACAGCCTGGAGTACGAAGCTGTTGGAAAGTCTGGTGGTGCGGGAGCGCAGGCTCCTGTACCGCCTCCCAGAGGGCAGAAGTTCAAACAAAGAGTGAGCGGGGTGACTCACATCACTCACAATCTTGGTCGCCTTGCGGGTGAGTTGGGAGGTGTAAATGTCCTTCAAGGAGGGGAGAGAAGCACCAATAGTCTTACTAGCCGTTTTCACTACGCGCTGCAGGGCCTTCAAGTCTTGGTCAGTGCAGCTGCCACCCCAGACAGCAATACAGCTGGAGAGGACGCTCTCAATGGTGCCGCGGTAAAAAGTAGTCATGACGGCCGGAGGAGCCCCCGCTCGCCTGAGTTTCCGAAGGAAGTACAGGCGGCGCTGGGCCTTCTTCGCCAGCGGATAATCCATGAATTGCATATTATTAAAAATATTAATCCCGTGTATTTCATGCATTTTTTCACTTTTAAATTATCCCGCGGGCCTGATCGAACGCGGGCCTGATCGAACCTCCTTGCGGGCCGGTTCCGGCCCGTGGGCCGTATATTTGACACCACTGGTTTAAAAGGTGAGTTTGGCTTCCAAGCAGTGTTTCCATGTTTGACAGTGATTACAACTTGGAGATGAAAACTTCAGGGTTGCAAAAGTCTCAGCACAGAAAAAAAACAAGATCCAAAGTTACGGGGGCAACCCACTGTGCCACTTAGTTTACATGCAGTCAATATTCGGGTTGAGGTCAAAATTCCCAGTTTTTGAGACAATTGGAATTAGGTGTCATTTCCGCTTGCCGCGTTCTACAAGAAATAAAACACATAGTCATGTCACTCACCACAGGAATGAAGCAGTCTGTCTCCCTCACTCCAAGTGTGCTTTTCTGCCACGTCTGATCCGAGCTCCGCCATGATTGTTTACATCTACTTATGAGTGTTTATATACCGTATTTTCCGCCCTAAAAGGCGCACCTAAAAACCTAAAATTTTCTCAAAAGCCGACAGTGCGCCTTATAGGCCAGTGCGCCTTATATATGGATCAATTGATGAATTTGTTGATCCATACTGGTTGTACACAGTGCTCTGCCAAAATGTTTCAGTACGTTTTAGTACGACTAGTAAATTACAAGGTCGCATCGCTTCCCAACATTACGGCAACTGTAGTCAGGGGGCGTCACCGAATAGCTGTTGTACCCGCGAGGCTATTTCATTTAAAAATAGGCTGCTCTGTTAATGTTTCGAGTAAATCTACGGATCGATATGGAAGGGAAACATAGGTAAGTAGTACCAATGCGTTAGATCGAACTTTAGTCAGTTCCGATCATTTTATAGGAGATCGTTTGAGAAACGCGATTGTTTACACTTTGCTGAGGCTCATGGGAGATTGCGAGCTGAGGCTCGTGAGACTTTGCGGATGGCTAATGCTATTGCGATAGCTGCTATACGTACCAGGCTATTTCATGTCAAAATAGGCTGCTCTGTTAATGTTTCGAGTAAATCTACGGATCGATATGGAAGGGAAACATAGGTAAGTAGTACCAATGCGTTAGATCGAACTTTAGTCAGTTCCGATCATTTTATAGGAGATCGTTTGAGAAACGCGATTGTTTACACTTTGCTGAGGCTCATGGGAGATTGCGAGCTGAGGCTCGTGAGACTTTGCGGATGGCTAATGCTATTGCGATAGCTGCTATACGTACCAGGCTATTTCATGTCAAAATAGGCTGCTCTGTTAATGTTTCGAGTAAATCTACGGATCGATTTGGAAGGGAAACATAGGTAAGTAGTACCAATGCGTTAGATCGAACTTTAGTCAGTTCCGATCATTTTATAGGAGATCGTTTGAGAAACGCGATTGTTTACACTTTGCTGAGGCTCATGGGAGATTGCGAGCTGAGGCTCGTGAGACTTTGCGGATGACTAATGCTATTGCGATAGCTGCTATACGTACCAGGCTATTTCATGTCAAAATAGGCTGCTCTGTTAATGTTTCGAGTAAATCTACGGATCGATATGGAAGGGAAACATAGGTAAGTAGTACCAATGCGTTAGATCGAACTTTAGTCAGTTCTGATCATTTTATAGGAGATCGTTTGAGAAACGCGATTGTTTACAGAGGGCTCGTTGGTTATTGGCTAGTGGATGCATACCGCAACCCTAGTCAACCTCAGTTTGATGCAGTATAGCTTCTATTTTATGCGCCTTATAATCCGGTGCGCCTTATATATGGACAAAGTTTTAAAATGGGCCGTTCATTGAAGGTGCGCCTTATAACCCGGTGCGCCTTTTAGGGCGGAAAATACGGTACATGAATTTACTGTCTGCACACACACGCACACACACACACACACACAGACACACACACAAACTCATTATTTTCCCCTTAAAGACCGGAAATAAGGGGAAAACGCCACTGAGAAATCACAAGTTAAAAATTCATATTTTCATATCTTCAGAATTAATGACCTTAAGCTTTAAAACGGTCAGAGTTTCAAAGTAGAATTTGAAAGATGTATCTCCTTCTCAACAAACATTCAGCAGTCAGAACATAAACTGGATCTAAAGATTGCCGCATCTAGGAACCCTAATGACCGAAAGAACGAGATCCCGGATACAAGCGGCCGAAATGAGTTTCCTCCGCAGGGTGTCCAGGCTCTCCCTTAGAGATAAGGTGAGAAGCTCGGTCATCCGGGAGAGACTCGGAGTAGAGCCGCTGCTCCTCCACGTTGAGAGGAGCCAGATGAGGTGGCTCGGGCATCTCATCAGGATGCCTCCTGGACGCCTCCCTGGGGAGGTGTTCCGGGCATGTCCCACCAGTAGGAGACCCCGTGGACGACCCAGGATGCGCTGGAGAGACTATGTCTCTCAGCTGGCCTGGGAACGCCTTGGGATCCCCTGGAATGAGCTGGATGAAGTGGCTGGGGAGAGGGAAGTCTGGGAGTCCCTCCTTAAGCTGTTGCCCCCGCGACCCGACCCTGGATAAGCGGAAGAAAATGGATGGATGATGGATGGAGGAACCCTAATGACTTTGAACACAACATAGACCCTGATATCAACTTTTTTTCTCTGAAAATAAATGTGCATACTACTCTAGTAATGAACTTAATCAAAGCATAAACATAGAAGGGAAAATGTCTAATGCATTTCAACAGCAGAAACATGTATGCTAATTTTACCCATATTAAAGGATATCTTCACCAGTTCGCTAAACATTTCAACATAATAGCTGCGACAGAAACATAAATGGATGAGGAGAGAGGGACTGATTTCGTTTTGGATGGTTATGAATTACAATATATTAATAGACCAGATAAATCGGGAGGAAGTGTTGCTCTATTTATTGAGAGCTCTCATCAATATAAAATCATTAAGAGAATGTCAACCGCTATCGAAAATATTTTGGCGTGCATTTCAATTGAAATCTGTTACAAAAAAAAGAAAACCATTGTTTTTAGTTGTGTGTATCGGGCTTCAGTCTCTTGCCTCGAGACTTTTAGCAACTAGATAGACCCTACATTTTCGCTCACCTCAGATAAAATGATGTACCGTAAATTTCGGACTATAAGCCGCTACTTTTTTCTCAAATATTGAACCCTGCAGCTTTTAATAATAAACTTTATTACAGGCTCTTGGCCCACTTATAGAACTACATCCAGGGTCTGTCATCTGTCTAATCAGACCATTCGGTGAGCGGTCCAGCCTGCACATAAATTTGAATGTCAAGTTCCTCAGCAGAGCCATATATGTAGTGAGACCCAGATCACAGAAGAGCCCACTGGCTCTTCTGCTCCTCGGCTTGCCCAACAGTATCCTAAGGCAGTCATTGTAGGCAACTTTCAACTTACGCAAACTTTCCTTCTTGAACTTCACCCATAGTGGGGCTGTGTAGAGAGGGGTACAGTAAGCTCTAAACAGGTTTACTTTAACATCAGTAGTATAGTGGTGAAATTTACGAACCAGCATATTTGCTTGGACATAGAACATTCTCCTATGTCTAGACATATCATCATCATCATCATCTAAGGTATCTGTAATAATGTGCCCAAGATATTTTGTACTTTTAGACACACACATAGTTTGACCAGACAGGTAAAAAGCAGGAAACTTGAGTTCCAGATCATACTTGGTTCTACATATCAAGACCATACTCTTCTTGGCATTATACTTGTGATGTTCTGTAGTTAACTCTGGTTAGACAGGGATCTCTAGTGTTGTCATAGCAACGCTATGCGCATTTTGTCCCTAAATTGTTACCGTAGTTAAACAGTTCGGAATGTATGGAGAAACTGCCGTCACAATTTTCCTGTTCTCTATCTTACGGCTAGGAAGACATATGCCTGTAAGTAGTTTATGTCCAACTGCTGTATAAGATTACTACTAAGACTGTGTCTGATGTAAACATAGGTTAATGACCAAAATTAGACCTGTATCTTTTGAGTTCGTTCGTATATGCTAACCGTTAGCATTCCCATTGGATTCTCGATAGGAGTTGGCTGACTGCAACGGACAATCAGGACTGCAGAAAAGATAATTGGAATCAACCTCCCATCCACCCAAGACTTGTACCTCTCCAGGACCAGGAAACGTGCAAGGAACATCTCTACAGACCCTTCTCACCCAGGTTGCAGTCTGTTTGAACTACTCCCCTCCGGACGGCGTTATAGAGCTCGGTACGCCAAAACCAGCAGACACAGAGACAGCTTCTTCCCCCAGGCTGTTGCTCTGATGAACTCACACCACTCTTAGAGTCTCAGAGTCATTACTGTGCAATAACATCCTGCTCTCCACACCTTTTTTGAATTTGTCTACACTGTTTGTACTTTGTGTCCTCTCTGCATCCATTGCAGCCTGGTCATCCTGGATAAGGGACCTTCCCATCTGTGGTCTCTTCTCAAGGTTTCTCAGTTCCCCTAGCTGGAGTTTTGAGTTCTTCCTTGCCCTCTTGGGAGTTTAAGATCAGGGGATGTTTGAGAATATTTGCCATTTTTCACATGTCCTGAGTGTTGTTAGTCACCTAAATGTTGAACAGAGGCTGTGATTTACCGAAGTCAAATTCCTTGTTTGGCACGCTCAAACATGGCGAATAAAAAACTCTTGAATCTTGAATCTTTTCAAAAAAAGCTACCGTTATGGAAACGACGAACAGAGAACAATAACTTCGCAAACTTCCCGCTTCTGGACGACTGTGCAAGTAAGATCGAAGATGTATCTGGAATCGGAGATATTTCTGTATCCACGGAACTGAAGCAAACAATTGCCACGCACTTAGATGAGCCAGCAAAGTCTCTCGACGGATATTTCTCTACAATAGAGTCATATCCAGCATGGGTGAGACAGCCGTTCACGTTTGCTGTTGAAACAGCAGATGTCAATGATGAATTCCTCGACGAAATCATTGAAATTCAGCAGAGCCAGGTTCAACAGCAACTCTTCAGAACAACAACGCTCCCAACGTTTTGGTGTCGACAAATGAACAAGTATCCAGTTATTGCTAAGAAAGTCCTGGATTTTTTTATACCATTTGTTACAACATATCTTTGTGAGCAATCCTTTTCGAGGATGCTGGACATAAAAACGAAGAAAAGGAACAGACTTTGCTGTGAAAATGACATGAGAGTGGCACTTGCCAAGGTGAAGCCACGCATATCTGAACTGATCTCTCAAAGGCAACAGCAGAAGACACATTGATTTCCAGGTACCGTAATTTTCGGACTATAAGTCGCACCGGAGTATAAGTCGCACCAGCCATAAAATGCCCAAAAAAGTGAAAAAAAACATATATAAGTCGCTCCGGAGTATAAGTCGCAGTTTGGGGGGCAATTTATTCGACAAAATCCAACACCAAGAACAGTCATGAACGAGCAACAACAGGCTAAACGATAGCTATGCTAACGTGACATAAACACAAACTAAGAGCTGAGAACGGCCCTGATGTAAAATTCAGAGTTATTCAAAAAACTATTACATAAATAACACGTTAATAAAACCATCTGCGTCACTCCAATTCATTAAATCCATCAATCGTCCTTTGTCAACAATGCGTGCTGACGGCTCTTGCACTTAAAAATATTCCACAGGCCCATATAACGATATATAAATTATATATCAAATAACTATTATATAAGCAATAATGTTATCAAACCATCTGTGCACTCTAAATCATTAAATCCATCGATCAAATTCCTCGTCCTTTGTCAACATCGCCGCGCGTGCGCCCTGACGTCAGCCTCGTCGTTATTCCACAGATCTACTATATAACTATATTGTAGCGTTAACAAAGTTCAAGGAAAGACGTGGGTTTGGTAAACGGCTCTTTATTTAACAAAACAAACTTACAGGCGTGTGGCGGCGTGGACTTCCAGCCACGGAAGGGGACGAGAGCTCCATACGATAGGACCGGGCGTGCGTAAAAGCATTGTCCGAGCCCCATCCACCGTCCCTGGACAGCCACCCGGCCGAGCGCCGGCGCCCGACTTCAATCCACGAAAGTGAAAGAAAGCTGGACGAGTCGATCTTTGTCCTTTATGTAAACAACCGTCGCGCTGCTGATGCGCGACCGCGACGTCGCGTCGCGCTGCTGACGTCAGCAGCGCGACGTCGCGCGTCACTCGTCCAGCTTACTTGACACAGAAGGTTTGAAAAACTATTATGGCTTTTACCCACGCCCGGTCCTACTCTACCGAGCTGTCTTTCACCTCCGTGGATGGAAGTCGAGGGCCGGCGCTCGGCCGGGTGGCTGTCCGGGGACGGTGGATGGGGCTCGGTCATGGCTTTTACGCACGCCCGGTCCTATTGTATGGAGCTCTCTTCCACTTCCGTGGCTGGAAGTCCACACCGCCACAAGCCTGGAAGTTTGTTCTGTTAAATAAAGAGCCGTTTACCAAACCCACGTCTTTCCTTGAACTTTGTTAACACTTCAATATAGTTATATAGTAGACCTGTGGAATAACGACGAGGCTGACGTCAGGGCGCACGCGCGGCGATGTTGACAAAGGACGAGGAATTTGATCGATGGATTTAATGATTTAGAGTGCACAGATGGTTTGATAACATTATTGCTTATATAATAGTTATTTGATATATAATTTATATATCGTTATATGGGCCTGTGGAATATTTTTAAGTGCAAGAGCCGTCAGCGGCGCGCACGCATTGTTGACAAAGGACGATTGATGGATTTAATGAATTGGAGTGACGCAGATGGTTTCGCGCTGCTGTCGTCACTTGAAATTCAAATTACAGTAATCCCTTGCTACATTGCGATTCGTTTATCGCGGTTTCTTTTTTTTTTTTTTTCTTTTTTTGAAATTTTTTGAAAAAAAAAAAAACACATATAAGTCGCTCCTGAGTATAAATCGCCCCCCTACCCAAACTATGAAAAAAACCGCGACTTATAGTCCGAAAATTACGGTATGTAATTTGGTGTGAGTTTGTATGTCATCCCCCCCCCCCCCCCCCCCACTAAAGAGGGGTTCGGTGAATGCGCATATGAAACTGATGTGGTTCGGTACCTCCAAAAAGGTTAAGAACCACTGAGCTACAGGGAACTGCCCCATAACATTAACCACAACAGCAATGAATTCAAGCCTTTCCAGCCATATCAAATGCATTCATTCCCTATGTGCACCACCAGCCCATCTAATGCAGTGGCTACAACTGACCTAGGGAAGTACCTGATGCGTCACGAGCTGGTGAGTACAGGCCTGCTGAAGTTTGATGACAGACCAGCGAACTATTGGGCCTGGAAAGCATCTTTTCTCAGCTCAACTAATGACTTAAGGCTCTCCGCTAGGGAGGAACTCGATCTCCTATGCAAATGGCTCGGGCCATCGTATTCTGAGGAAGCTCAAAGGATCAGAGCAATACACATCCACAATCCACCTTCTGGCGTCAGGATGCTGTAGCAGAGACTGGAAGACGTTTACGGCTCTCCAGAAATGATTGAAAACGCTCTTCTGAGAAAAGTTGAAGATTTCCCTAAAATATCTGTCAAAGACAATCACAAACTTAGAGAACTCGGAGACATCCTCATGGAGCTTGAAGCAGCTAAGACAGACTTCACTTCATGTGTAGTCAGCCCAATCGTCCAGAAACTCCCGCACACCCTACAAGAAAAGTGGATCACTTTTGGATCACGCTACAAAGAGCAACACAGGATTCCATACCCACCATTCTCAGTCTTCGTAAACTTCATCTGTGAACAAGCTAAAATACGCAACGACCCCAGCTTCGCCAGCATAACAGGCTCATGGGGCGTAACCAAGACAGAAAAAAGTAGCCTAGTCAGCAACCCAGTGAGAACCTCAGTTGCCGTGAGAAAGACTGAAGTCTCAGCCGACAGCAACGCCAGTGGCAGCACCACAGCAACCGAACCTGATGGTAATCCTGACAAACACTGCTCTCTGCATAACAAGCCACATCCACTAAGAAAGTGCCACGGCTTCAGAAACAAAACACTGGAAGAGAGAAAGGCATATCTGAAGGAGAGAAACATGTCTCAAATGCTGTGCGTCATGCAACCATCTGGCCAAAGACTGTGCCATGCCTGTGCAGTGCAAGGAGTGTAACAGCGACAAACACCCCTCAGCAATGCACCCAGGGCCTGCCCCGTGGAAAACTGAAGTCCAACGGACTGGCACAGACCATGGTGGGGAGCAGCGTCAGGAAGTGGAGGCTGCCCCATCAGTGAATCCCAAATGCACCAAGGTCTGTGGTAATGTTAACACTAAATCATGCTCCAAAATCTGTCTTGTGCTCGTGTATCCTGCAGGGCAAAGAGACAGAGCGCTGAAAACCCATGTAGTTCTCGATGAACAAAGCAACAAGTCACTGGGCAGAACAGAGTTCTTTGAACACTTCAACATTAAAGATGAAGGATCAACATACACTCTAAAGACCTGCTCAGGGGTGTACGAGACTTCAGGGCGACGCGCCAACAACTTCATTGTGGAGTCGCTAGATGGAAACACAATTTCCACTACCTACCTTGATTGAATGTGACATGCTGCCAGACGACAGGACAGAAATTCCATCGCCCGAGGTAGCCAGACATCATCCTCATCTTGAGCACCTGGTGGACAGAATCCCAGCTGTAGACCCAAGTGCATCTATCCTGCTTCTCCTAGGACGGGATCTGATCCAGGTATACAAGGCACAAGAACAGTGTAATGGCCCTCACAGCGCACCGTTTGCCCAGCGGCTTGATCTTGGATGGGTGATCATCGAAGACGTGTGCCTGGGAAGAGCTCATAAGACAACGGACGTCAGCGTCTTCAGGACCAGTGTACTGGTGAGCGGGCGCCACTCCATCCTCAGCCCATGCACCAGCAGCCTACTTGTTAAGGAGAAGATTGACGGTCCTGAGCCTCCCCACAGCTTCTCAAGTGTCTCTACATCCAATTACAACAACAAAGTAGATAGCCTAAACACCACTGTGTTTCAAAGAACACAGCATGATGAGAAGCTTAGCATGTCTGTTGAAAATGAACTTTTCCTTGACTTAATGGACAGAGAGGTTCACATGGATGAAGCAAATTGCTGGGTAGCACCTCTGCCTTTCAAGCCAAACAAGGCCACGCCTACCCAACAATATACAACACGCCATGAACCGTTTTAGATCCCTGCGCCGCATGCTGGAAAAGAAACAAGACATGAAGAAACAATTCTTCAAATTCATGCAAGATGTTAGATGCAGACCAAGCTGAACCCGCTCAAAAGCTCACACCATAGCAAGAACGCTGGTACTTACCGATCTTCGGTGTGTATCACCCACAGAAGAGAGACCAGATCCGCGTGGTGTAATCCTCTCGCGCCAAGCATGAGGGTCTTTCCCTCAATGATGTTCTTCACCGAGGGCCTGATATGAACAATACTCTACTGGGAGTCCTCACCTGCTTCTGCAAAGAGCTGATAGCTGTGACAGCGGATATACAGCAGATGTTCTACTGCTTTATTGTTCAGCAAGAACATCTTGACTTCCTGAGATTCTTGTGGTTCGAAGATAATGACCCAAACAAGCAAATCATTGAATATCGCATGAACGTGCACGTTTTTGGAAATTCTCCCTCACCTGCAGTAGCCATCTACGGACTGAGAAAAGTCGCCCTGCATGGAGAGAAAGAGCATGGCACTGCAGCTAAACAGTTCATCATGAGGAATTTCTATGTGGATGATGGGCGAATTTCCCACTGAAGACGAAGCCATCTCTGTCCTGAAAACAACAAAGGAGATGTTAGCAGACTCAAGCATCAGACTACACAAAATAGCATCCAACAGCCGTTCCGTGATGGATGCCTTTCCCCCTGAAGAGAGGGCCAAAAACCTAGTGGATTTGGAGCTAAGTGTAGACCCCCTACCACTACAGCGGAGTCTAGGACTTACCTGGAACCTACAGTCTGACACGTTCACCTTCCGCGTATCCAGAGAACAGAAGCCATTCACCAGAAGGGGAATCTTATCTATTGTCAATGGCCTGTACGACCCCCTGGGATATGTGTCACCTGTAACTATCCAAGGGAAGGCCTTAGTCAGAGAGCTCTCCACCGTACAAGCTGAATGGGATGATCCTCTTCCACCGCCAAAGGAAGAACAGTGGAGACTGTGGACTGACTCACTGTGTGAGCTTGAACATCTTCAGATCAACAGACTATGTGCCCGTCTCTCTGTGCTCCACAAGCCACAGAAAACTCTGCGTCTTCTGTGACGCGTCCATGATGGCTATATCAGCAGTGGCCTACCTCAAAGCAACAGACACAGAGGGAAACTCCCACGTTGGCTTTGTCATGGGCAAGTCGAAGCTGGCCCCACACCCTCCACTTACGATTCCACGTCTGGAACTTTGTGCTGCTGTCCTGGCCACTGAAATGGCAGACCTAATCACAGATGAACTAGACATAGACATCCACAAGATCTCATTCTACACAGACAGTAGGATAGTCTTGGGCTATATCCACAATGCAAGCAGAAGATTTTACATATATGGAGCCAACAGAGTTGCCCGTATTAGGAAGTACACAAGTCCTGATCAGTGGCACTTTGTGAGCACAGAACAGAACCCCGCGGATCGTGGTACCCGCTCAGTGCCAGCTGCTGTATTGAAAGACACTAACTGGTTCCTGGGCCCAGCTTTCTTGTCAACAGACACCTGCTCACAGCCAGACACATTTGAGCTTATGGACACTGATCCAGATGTAGATATACGCCCAAAACAGGGTACAGCTTTCGCCACCAATGCCTCTGAAAGTGAGTTGGGGTCTCACCGATATGAACGCTTCTCCAGTTGGAAGACACTCAGTCGGGCTATAGCCAAGCTCATACACAAGGTAAAAACATGCATGAAAAATCAAAACAGCAAAACTGATGCACTGACGCAGGCAAAACTAGTGCTAATGAGAAATGCTCAACGTGATGCATTTGCAGAAGAGATTAAATGTCTTTCCAGGAGTGATGTCCTCCTCAAAACCAGTCCTTTGAGAAAGCTGAACCACATCGTGGCTGCCGATGGCCTTCTGAGAGTTGGAGGACGCATCCCATTAGCCGATTCACCCTGGGAAGAGAAACACCCAATCATGTAAGGGATTGGACAGTACAGCCAAGTGCGTAGCGATAGAGACTTTATTGCGGGCGTGGGTAGCTGGAGCTGGCGCTGGATCGGCGATCAGGCTGGGACGAACAAGCTCTTCTGCTGTATCTTTGATTCTTCAAGGACGTCAGTTTGTCGTGGACCGGAGAGCGAAGCAATCTCATGGGACAGACGGACACTCGGGTCTGCGCTGGCGGCGTTGATATAGCGCTGCCCATGAGCCTGTGGCAGGTGGCGGCGATTCCGCTGATAGGGGGGCGTGGTCCTGTCACCGGTGGCGCCGGTACGTGACAGAACCCCCCCCCCACAAGGGACGGCTCCCGACGTCCCCAGAGCACTAAAACAAAAAAGACCAGAAGGCAGAGGAAGGCAACCGTCCGGGGGGGACGACCAGGCGGGGGGGTTAGTACTCCGTCGAAACGTCCGACTCCTCGTCGGACGTAGGATCGGCGGACGCGGGGGCAGAAGACTCCGGCACCGGCGGACAAGGCCGTCCCGGGCCCTTACCCCTGGGCCCCTCGACCGTCCTCGGCCGCCCGCGCCGGGGGCCCGGTTGGTCCGGGTGACAGCGATGGAACTCCGTGATGAGCGAACGGTCAAGGATCCAGCGGCTCGGAACCCAGGAGCGGTGGGTGTCGTTATAGCCCTCCCAATCCACCAGGTATTGGAAGCCACGACCGCGCCGCCGCGATCGGAGCAGGGAGCGGACGGCGTAAGCCGGGCCCCCTTCGACGATCTGGGGCGGCGGCACGGGCGCCGGCGCCAATGCGCTCTCAAAGACGGGCCGCACACGGGAAACGTGGAACGTGGGGTGTACCTTCATGGACTCCGGAAGGAGGAGACGGACGGCGGACGGGCTGATCACCTTCTGGATGGGGAACGGTCCAACAAAGCGCGGCGCCAGCTTGCGGGATCCCGTTCGCTGCGGCAAATCCTGCGTCGAGAGCCACACCCGCTGGCCCACTCTGTACTCCGGAGCTGGCGACCGGCGCTTGTTTGCCTGGCGGGCGTAGCCTGAAACAGAACGGAGCAGAGCGGTCCGGGCCCTCGCCCAGGCACGACGACAACGGCGGACACAAGCCTGGGCCGACGGGCACGCCGTGTCCTGTTCCTGGTGGGCGAACAAGGGTGGTTGGTACCCGAAGACGCAGTGGAAGGGCGACAGTCCCGTAGCCGAGCTGGGGAGGGAATTGTGGGCGTACTCCACCCAAGGCAGCTGTTGGACCCACCCACGCTGGTCCCCGGCGGCCATGCATCGGAGGGACCTGCCCAGCTCCTGGTTCAGACGCTCCGCTCCGCTTGACCATTGGACTGAGGGTGAAACCCCGACGAGAGGCTGGCCGTAGCGCCGAGGAGTCGGCAGAACTCCGCCCAGAAGGTGGACGCGAACTGCGGGCCACGGTCCGACACGATGTCCTGTGGGAGGCCGTGGTGACGAAACACCTCCCGCACCATGATGGCCGCAGTCTGCTTCGCGGACGGAAGCTTAGGTAGAGGAATGAAGTGCGTCATTTTACTGAACCGGTCCACCACCGTGAGGACCACCGTGTTCCCCTCTGAGGGGGGAAGGCCCGTGACGAAGTCGATGGACAGGTGAGACCAGGGACGCCGGGGAACCGGCAAGGGTTGGAGTAGCCCGGCCGGAGGACGAGTAGAGGTCTTACAGCGGTTGCATATTGAGCAGGCTCTGACGTAATCGCTGGTGTCCCCTTGCCAGGTGGGCCACCAGAAACGCTGCGCCACCACGCACCTCGTGCGCGCAGCTCCGGGATGACAGGCCAGGCGTGAGTCGTGTGCCCATTGCAGCACGGACGAGCGCAGGCCCTCAGGGACGAACAGGCGACCCTCCGGGCAGTTGCTGGGACCGGGTTGATCGCGTGATGCGGCTTCCACTTGGCGCTCAATCTCCCATGACAGCGCCGCCACCCGCACCGAGCTCGGGAGAATAGCGGGAGGCGGACCCCGTCCCTCCTCCCCGCCAGGAAACAAACGCGACAGGGCATCCGCCTTCGCGTTGCGGGAACCCGGCCTGTAAGAAAGAGAGAACTCAAACCGGTCAAAGAACAGAGCCCACCGTGCTTGCCTCGCGTTCAGCCTCTTGGCCGATCTCAGGTACTCCAGGTTGCGGTGGTCGGTCCAGACGATGAACGGCGTGGTGGCGCCCTCCAGCCAATGTCGCCACTCCTCCAAGGCCAACTTGATGGCGAGGAGCTCTCGGTTGCCGACGTCATAGTTCCGTTCCGAGGCCGACAAGCGGCGAGAGAAAAAGGCGCACGGGTGGAGGCGATCCACCTGGCAGCTGCGTTGGGACAGCACCGCCCCAACACCCACGTTCGAGGCGTCCACCTCGACCACAAACTGCCGGTCAGGATCGGGGACTCGGAGGATGGGAGCGGACGTGAACCTCCTCTTGAGCTCCTGAAACGCCTGTTCTGCCCGTTCCGTCCATTTGTACGGGGAGGCGGGGCTGGTGAGGGCGGTGAGGGGCGCGGCCACCGTGCTGTACCCACGGATGAAACGGCGATAGAAGTTCGCGAACCCCAGGAATTGTTGCAGCCGCTTGCGTGTCTCGGGGATAGGCCATGACGTGACCGCTTGCACTTTCTCTGGGTCCATCTCGACTGATCCCTCGCGCACCACGTAGCCGAGGAACTTGACAGAGGAGGCGTGGAACTCGCACTTCTCTGCCTTCACGTAGAGCGAATTTTCCAGGAGGCGGCGTAGCACCGTCCGAACATGCTTGATGTGTTCAGGGAGCGAGCGGGAGAAGATGAGGATGTCGTCCAAATAAACGAACACGAATTTGTCCAGCATGTCTCGTAGCACGTCGTTTATTAAGGACTGGAAAACCGCTGGGGCATTGGTGAGCCCAAACGGAACCACCAAGTACTCGTAGTGGCCGCTAGGGGTGTTGAAGGCAGTCTTCCACTCGTCTCCCTCCCGGATGCGGATCAGGTGGTAGGCGTTGCGAAGATCCAGCTTAGTGAAGACGGTGGCACCCTGAAGGCACTCGAAGGCGGAAGACAGAAGAGGCAGGGGGTACCGGTTCTTAACGGTTATCGCGTTTATTCCCCGGTAGTCGATGCACGGGCGGAGCGTTTCTTTTCCACGAAGAAGAACCCTGCTCCCGCAGGTGATGAGGACGGCCGTATGATGCCGGCCGCCAGGGACTCCCGGATGTATTCCTCCATGGCCCGGCGCTCAGGAGCGGACAGGGAGTAGACGCGTCCCTTGGGGGGGAAGGTGCCGGGCAGCAGGTCGATGGCGCAATCGTAAGACCGGTGGGGAGGAAGGGAGGTGGCCCTGGCCTTACTAAAAACCTCTTTTAGTTCGTGATAAACCGCCGGTACGGTGGAGATGTCGGGGCTGTACCTGGGCGGGGCTCCACCGAGCGGGCTGGTGGCCTCCCTCAGGCACGTCCGATGGCAGCGTTCGTTCCACTGCCGAACCACCCACACCTCCCAGTCCAGTACCGGGTTGTGCTGCCGCAGCCAAGGGTGCCCCAGGATGAGCTGCTGTCCTGGGAGGGGAAGAAGAAAAAACTGGATGGTCTCGTGGTGATTGCCGGAGAGCAGTACCTTGACTGGCTCTGTCACGAAGGCCACCTCGCCGATCAGACGGCCATCGATGGCGCGTGCGGGAATGGGCGGGTTCAGAGGCAGGAAGTTAATCCCCCACTGGCGTGCCAGGCGACTGTCCATGAGGTTACCCTCCGCCCCGGAATCCACCAGGGCAGCCACGTTCCGGTCGCCCGCCGCGAGCTGGACACGTGCCTGTAACGTGAGCGTACTGGGACTGGGAGAGCCTGTGCTGGTCGAGCTCACGCGGATTCCCCCACGCCGCGTGAGCCCCGGCCTCCTGACGGTCACCCCGTCACTCGATGACCCCCCTCCCAGATCCATGGGCTCGGCGGGTGGTGCGGTTGGCGGGTTTCGCAGGGACCTCCGCTCCCGATCGTGCTGCCTCGTCCGGATCCGCCGGTCTACTCGGGCCGCCAAGTTCATCGCGTCCTTCAGGGTTCGCGGCCGATCGCGGGAAACTAGCTCGTCCTTCATGTACTCCGCGAGACCGTTGAGGAACGTGCTGACGAGCGCCGGCTCGTTCCACCCGCTGCTGCCGGCCAGGGTCTGGAATTTGAGGGCGTAATCTGCGACCGATCGGCTACCCTGACGCAGCGTCGCCAGTTCCTCGGCGGCGTCTTCGGCGGCAGAGCCCAGGTCGAACAGGCAGAGCAACTCCTCTGCGAATGCGTCGAACGCGTCACAATCCGGGGCCCCCCTCTCGTATTCGGCCAGCCCCCACAGCCGCGCCTTGTCCGTGAGGTGGGTTAGGGCGAACCCGACTTTGGCAGCCTCCGATGCAAACGTGACAGGCTGGAGATCAAACATTATACGGCAGTTAGTCACGAACGCCCTCACGTATTTGGGATCTCCGCTGAACTTTTCGATGTTGCCGAGGCGGGGCTCCGGAACGTCCACGAGCCTCCTGGCCTCGGTCGACGGGCGGGGCGGGGGTGCCGTGACAGCCGGGGGCGCAGCCACCGACAAACTCTGGAGGGCTTGGGCCATTTCCTGCTGCTGTTGGTGTTGCCGTAGGTCCACCTCGATCAGGTTCCGGATGTCGGCGGATAGGCTGCTAATGGCGGTCTCGGCTCGCTCCAGTCGGGTGAATGCCGTCTCTTCGTTCGCTGGCTGCATAGTGTTGGTCCGTCTGTACTGTAAGGGATTGGACAGTACAGCCAAGTGCGTAGCGATAGAGACTTTATTGCGGGCGTGGGTAGCTGGAGCTGGCGCTGGATCGGCAATCAGGCTGGGACGAACAAGCTCTTCTGCTGTATCTTTGATTCTTCAAGGACGTCAGTTTGTCGTGGACCGGAGAGCGAAGCAATCTCATGGGACAGACGGACACTCGGGTCTGCGCTGGCGGCGTTGATATAGCGCTGCCCATGAGCCTGTGGCAGGTGGCGGCGATTCCGCTGATAGGGGGGCGTGGTCCTGTCACCGGTGGCGCCGGTACGTGACAAATCATTGTCCCCAAGAAGCACCACATAGCCACCTTACTGGTGAGACATTACTATGAACAGGTTGCACATCAGGGCAGGCATCTGACAGCTGTCCGTTCTGCTGGGCTGTGGCTGATTGGAGGCAAAAGGCTGGTGTCAAGTGTCATACACAAATGTGTGACCTGTAACAAGCTACGAGGAAGAACAAAAACGTACCTGCTGAACGACTCAATCCAGGTCCTCCGTTCACAAACGTAGGTGTTGATGTGTTTGGCCTGTGGATCATCAGTGCAAGACAAACACGAGGTGGCATTGCAGAGAATAAGCGCTGGGCAGTCATGTTTACCTGCCGAGTTTCAAGAGCTGTGCTCATTGAAGTGCTGGAATCCTTGTCATCTTCAAGGCTCGGAAACGCACTGAGAAGGTTCACAGCTGTCCGTGGCCCTGTTGACCTCTTCCGCTCTGACAGAGGAACGAACTTCGTCGGGGCATGCAAGGAGCGCAAAATAAACTCTGATGACCCTGAACTGAAAGCCTATCTTCAAGATCAAAGCTGCACATGGACATTCAACCCTCCCCACTCCTCACACATGGTGGAGTGTGGGAGCGGATGATAGGTGTTGCCCGAAGAATACTGGATGCCCTGCTGCTCAAGACAAAAACCCTACTTCTGACTCATGAGGTCCTGGTCACGCTCATGTCCGAAGTCATGGCCATCATGAACGCTAGGCCTCTAGTGCCCATCTCTTCAGACCCAGACATGCCCACGGTTCTGTCACCCTCAATGCTCCTAACACAGAAGATTGATCCAGTTTCGCCACCACCAGGAGAGCATGACCTCAAAGACCTCTACAGCAGGGGTGTCAAACTCCAGTCCTCGGGGGCCGCATTCCTACGTGTTTTCCAAGTTTCCCTCGTTAAACACACCTGATTCAATTATCAGGCTCCTGCAGAACGTGAGAATGAAGATATCAGTTAATATCAAAGTCAAAGTCAAAGTCAGCTTTATTGTCAATCCCTTCATATGTCAAGACACACAAAGAAACCGAAATTCCGTTTCCTCCATCCCACGGTGACGAGACATACAAGTAGGCGACACAAACCAAAAACAAGAAGGCACAAACCATAAATAATAAATAACAAATAATAAATAAAATAAAATGAGCGATGAACAAATAACAGACCAATAACCCATTAAATAAGAGGGGCAAAACCGAGCCAGTGTGCATACAGCAGACAGCAAGAACAGGACGCTACGCTGAAAGGGGGAGCGAGTTCAGGATCCTAACAGCCTGGAGTACGAAGCTGTTGGAAAGTCTGGTGGTGCGGGAGCGCAGGCTCCTGTACCGCCTCCCAGAGGGCAGAAGTTCAAACAAAGAGTGAGCGGGGTGACTCACATCACTCACAATCTTGGTCGCCTTGCGGGTGAGATGGGAGGTGTAAATGTCCTTCAAGGAGGGGAGAGAAGCACCAATAGTCTTACTAGCCGTTTTCACTATGCGCTGCAGGGCCTTCAAGTCGTGGTCAGTGCAGCTGCCACCCCAGACAGCAATACAGCTGGAGAGGACGCTCTCAATGGTGCCGCGGTAAAAAGTAGTCATGACGGCCGGAGGAGCCCCCGCTCGCCTGAGTTTCCGAAATTGGGGAAGCAATGAGACTGGCCTGTAGTTGGTATAAAGATTCTTCTCATCGGCCTTATAGATGGGAACGACTTTGGCTATTTTCATTTTTGTGGGAAAGGAGCCCAGTTTCAGCGAGAGGTTGCAGATATGTGCTATGGGATCTGCTATAGCTACTATTACATATTTAATTAGGTATAGATCAATATCCTCACAGTCCCTTAAAGTTTTGTTCTTAAATTGTTTAACTATATCAATTATTTCAGTTGTATCTGTATTTCTCAGAAAGATGGTAGCCGGGTTTCGTTCCCCAAAAAATTGTGATACACCTCCCCTTTGTGGAGGGATTATCTCATTTGCCAGTTTAGGCCCTACATTCACAAAGAATTTGTTGAATCCTGCCACCACTTCATCACTATTATTAATTATCTTACCATTTTCAAAGAATTAATTTGCGAATCCGGCACTTATCCTTTTTCTTCTTATAATTGAGTTTAAAATATTCCATGTGCTCTTTATATTGTTTTTATTTGTTTCCAACAGTTTACTATAATAATCTTTCTTACATTTTCTAAGAATTTCTGTTAGTTTATTTTTATATCTTTTATATTTAGTTTCTTTCTCCTCAGTTCTGTGTTTAATAAAGTCTTTATATAATTCACTCTTTTTTTTGCAGGCATTCGACAGACCCCCAGTGAACCACGGTTTATCTGGTCGTTTTGAAGTTTTCTTTGGTCGCTGAATTGGACAGTTTTTATGATATAGAGTCATAAAAGTATTTAGAAATAAATTATAGGCTGCATCAACATCCTCTTTTTCAGAAACATTCCTCCAGTCTTGAGCTATCAGATCATTTCTAAATGCGTTCAGAGTGCCATTTGTTCTTAATCTCCTTTGTATGTTTACTTTGCTATTGTCTAAGTTCTTATGTTTACATTCATGGATAACAAACACCGGCAGATGGTCAGTGATATCGTTCATCAATACCGTGATTTACCATGCATAATGCGCAAAATTTAACTAATTTATTGTCCTCAAATCTGGGGTGCGCATTATGCATGGGTACAACAATTTTTGAAGAAAATCTCCCTCGAAATAAAACTTGAAATCACCTTTCTTCTTGTTTGTCAATCGCGCATCGCATTCAGCCATCCTGCCCAACACACTTAGTCAGTAAAATTCAGAATTGACGACACATCGTTTGATGCGATGGTGCAATCCTTGATGGTGTGTTATTGTCAAATATTGTTTGTTTTTCAATCTCCATCGCAGACCGGATATCATACGGAGGCCGCCATGACAGTATACACAGAACGGATGCGCAAGACACGTCAGCTATATAAAGAGCGAGAGTTCAGTTCTCTACCTATTAGTTTCAATTCACAGTTTAATTAGCAGTTTCAATCAGCAAATAACAAAATGCGTATTACAGGTAATATATTTTTTCACAACACTTTGCCTTGTTCCTTTCTTCTCTGCTGTTCACTTCAAACACGCTCCATACGAACACAATGCTCTCGTATCAGACGCTTGCTCGATCACCTGCTCGTTTGCTGTCACAATGTACCCTACACAAATCCGAAACATTTCTTTGCTATCGAGTTTGCTAGCGCATGCGCAGTGATACTGACCGGCAGAATAACATCCGGTTGTTCCCGAAGATGATCTTTTTTCTGAAATAATTTTACGTTTACGGACTTAAGTAAGAGTCAAAATTTGGGTGCGTATTATACATGGGTACAGGCTTTTTTCCAGCATCGACATGCCATTTTTAGGGTGCGTATTATGCACGGGGGCTTATTTTACATGGAATATTACGGTAATCCACTTTCTAAATTACTTGTCATATTATTAGTAAGAATATTGTCTATTACTGATGCCGAGTGGGTGGTAATTCTGCTTGGTTTGGTTATGCTAGGATATAATCCTTTACTATACATTGCATCTATAAAATCTTCTATCGCAGGTGTTTTATTTGGATTTAAGAAGTCTATATTATAGTCCCCACATAAAAAGGCTACCTTCTGCTCGGTGTTTGAAACCATGGCCTCAAATACTTCTTTGAAATTTTCAATACTAGAGTTGGGTGTTCTATAAAAACAGCTAACAATGACATTCTTCATTTTACCCATATCAATTTCAACAGTAATACATTCACATAAGTCATCAATAACAGTTGTCATGCTTTCTACAATCTTATACTTTAACCTACTGTCTATATACAGTGCAACTCCTCCACCCTTTTTATTTGTCCTATTCACAAAGTTGAAATGATATCCTTCTAATTCAAAATCGGTCCCTTTGTCGTGGCTAAGCCAACTCTCAGAAATGGCAATTACGTATATTGAATTGCATGGTGTAATGCTGTAAATAGTTCTTAATCTTATCAAAGTTTTCCTACTCATCATTACCAAGCCGTGCTCTTCAAGTGTAAAAAAGGCATCCACAATATGAAAAAAAAGAGTACTTCCAAGATGAGTCCAGCGACAATAGGATTTAACTTTTTCCAGTAATTCCAAAAAACAAATGGCGGAAGGATACCGAACAGTTACAAAATTAATAAATCTGGGCAGCAAGAGGATGTTCTATTCGGCTATGCAGTTTCTTATTTCTCCAGGTCTTTGAGGTCCCGGATAAGCAGGACCCTCGCCTCCTCACCAAGTGAACCATTTGTGCGAATCCAGATTTTACAGTCTTTTGTCCATGTTGAATAGATTTTCTTTTGTTTCTTCAGGACCCTCGCACGTTTGGCTATCTCGGCGTTCCTCTTCGTAAGGTGTTCGTTCACATACACCTGTGTGTTCTTCAGTTTCCTTCCTTGTTTCAAAAGCTCCGTTTTGTGTCTTCTGTTTACAAATCTCAGAATGATGGTTCGCTCTGATTGTGCATTTCTTTTGGGAAGAGTGTGGCAGGCAGCGATACTCTCCTTATGAATGGTGATGTCATTTCTGTTAAAGAACTGAATCACCTGTTCCTCCAGCGACTGCTTTTCTCCCTCAGTCAAGCCCTCCTCGTTGTTCTCTCCTCAGGTGACGTTGGAGTATGTGCGGTGTGTTGTTTTCAGACCGCTGATGATCACGTCCTCTTTCTGTGTATATTGCTCCAACTCGTCAACTCTCTTTTCCAACTCCGCAATTTTCTCGTCCTTCAGCGCGAGTAGTTTGTTTAGTTTCCTCACATCTTCAACCAGACCACTTATTTTTCCTCCATTTTTGCTCCTCTTATTTATTATGTTATTTGTTTATTTATTATTTATTCATCACTCTTATTTATTCATTGTTTGTGCCTTCTTGTTTTTATTTTTTGTGTTGTTTACTTGTATGTATATTGTGTACTATGTCTTGTCACCGTGGGATAGTGGGAACGTAATTTCGATCTCTTTGTGTGTCTTGGCGTGTGAAGAAATTGACAATAAAGCAGACTTTGACTTTGACTTTTTGACTTTATGATGTGACCCACACGAAATACATCATCACTCGGGCTAACTGGAAGCCATGGCTGACAGGGGCTGTCCTCAGGCTGCTGAGAGCCAGAGACGAAGCCTACAGAGCTGGGGATGAAGCTGGCATGCGAACAGCGAGGGCCAACCTGTCCCGTGGCATCAAGGAAGCAAAAAAGGCATTCACTTGCAAGATTACCACCCACTTCAAAGACAGCAGGAACGCACGAAGCCTATGGCAAGGCATTCAGACCATCACGGACTACAAGCCCGCGCTGCAGAGCTGTGAGGGCAACGTCCCTCTGCTCAACGATCTGAACCGCTTATTTGCCCGCTTTGACGCTCAGAACAGCACTTGCCCGCTGAAGACCCCTCCCCCTCCTCACGAGCAGCCCCTGTGCCTCTCTGCCGATAGCGTGAGGAGGACACTTTCTGCTATCAACACCCGTAAGGCGGCATGCCCAGACAACATCCCAGGTCGAGCGCTGAAGGACTGCGCTGAGGAGCTTAAGGGTGTCTTCACAGACATCTTTAACACTTCCCTGCAGCAAGCCATCGTCCCATCATGTTTCAAGGCTGCCACCATCATACCTGTGCCGAAGAAAACTGCTCCATCCTGCTTCAATGACTACCGCCCCGTGGCACTGACACCCATCATCATGAAGTGCTTTGAGCGGCTTGTCATGACACACATCAGATCCATTCTCCTCCCCACCCTTGACCCCTTTCAGTTTTTATACCGAGCCAAACGGTCTTCTGAGGATGCAATCTGCTCTGCCCTCCACTCAGCCCTCACCCACCTGGAAAAAAAGAGACTCTTATGTGAGATTGCTGTTTGTGAACTTCAGTTCTGCATTCAACACCATTTTACCACAGCGACTCATCTGCAAACTCGACGAACTGGGACTCAGTACTTACCTCTGCAACTGGCTACTGGACTTCCTCTGTCAGAGGCCTCAAGTAGTTCGTGTTGGCGACAATATCTCAAGCAGCATCACCCTGGGCACGGGGGCCCCCCAAGGCTGCATGCTCAGTCCGCTGCTCTTCACCCTGCTGACGCATGACTGCACTGCAACCTACAGTAACAACCACGTAGTGAGATTTGCTGACGACACGACTCTGGTGGGTCTCATCACCAAGGGCGACGAGACTCAATACAGGTCGGAGGTCGACCTTCTGACCACATGGTGTAAGGACAACAACCTCCTGCTGAACGTCATTAAGAGCAAGGAGATTGTTGTTGACTTCCGGAAGGGTCACACCCAACACCTGCCACTGACCATCGACGGTGCTGTGGTGGAGAGAGTGAGCAGCACCAGATTCCTGGGGGTGCACATCAGTGAAGACCTCTCCTGGACCACCAACACCGCATCACTGGCGAAGAAAGCTCGGCGCCGCCTCTACTTCCTGCGGAAACTCAGGCGAGCAAGTGCTCCACCAGCCATCATGACCACATTCTATCGTGGCACCATTGAGAGCGTCCTCTCCAGTTGTATCGCTGTGTGGGGTGGAGGCTGCACTGAACACAACATGAAGGCCCTGCAGCGCATAGTGAACACGGCTGGTAAGATTATTGGTGCTTCACTCCCCTCCCTGAAGGACATTTACACCTCCCATCTCACCCGCAAGGCGACCACGATTGTGAGTGATGTGAGTCACCCCGCTCACACTTTGTTTGATCTACTGTCCTCTGGGAAGAGGTACAGAAGCCTGTGCTCCCGCACCACCAGACTCACCAACAGCTTCATACTCCAGGCTGTTAGGATCCTGAACTCTCTCCCCCCTCCACCCTCGGCTGCATTACGTCCTGGCCTTTTGGGCCACGTTGGCTGCCTTGCACTACTCCTGTACTTTTGCGCTATATACTGACTGTCTGCTGTGCTGTATGCACGATTGCTCCATTTCAACCATGTTGCTCTTATTTATTTATTTATTTATTTATTTATTATTTATTGACTGCTCTTATCTATTCATTGTATGTGCCTTCTTGTTTTTACTTTTTGTATTGTTTACTTGAATGTTTTGTTTGTCCGTGGACCAATATACTATATATATATATATATGTAATATGTCTTGTCACCGTGGGATAGTAGGAAACGCAATTTCGATCTCTGTGTGTCTTGACATGTGAAGAAATTGACAATTAAGCAGACTTTGACTTTGATTAAACATAAATATTTCCCCATGAGTGGAGTCCTCACAGTTTATATTAGTACAACAAATAGCATTCATAGGTAAATTCACTTTACACAATAATTCATTAGAACAGGATCAATATCTGAGGACATCTTCATTCGACAGTTTGGTCCAATTTATTTTAACCTCTTGGCTTTCTTCATTCTTAGTAAGTGTGGGTACATTATCTACCTTTAATACCATGGCAATGGGGATGTGGTCAGTTGTGGCTAAATCATAATAAATCATCATACTATCTATCGAGGCATGAGCATCAACAGTGGATACCACGTGATCCAGCCATGACGATGTCACGACTCGTCCCCGGTTGTTTTATTATATGTAAGTTACCATGGTTTCTGTTCGCGTCGCCCCTCCCCTCCTGTGTTACCTCACAATCATTGTAATCTCAAATCACCTGCCTCTTGTTACCTATCTTGTATTTAAGTCCTGTCTGTGTGTCTGTCATTGTTAATGTCATGATGTCTTTGTCTCACGTCTCTGTTCAGTTTCTGTTGTTGGGGTTGTTATTCAGTTACGTCAGTTTACCAAGTCTGTTAGTTTGTTTTCGTCAATAAACCCTGGGTGCAGTGTGTTGAGTTTGTCCAAGTCTTGCTTTGCCATCCAAGACTCTTGTATACACAAGACGTTACAGTCATCCAGCAGTGTGTCCACCACCAGCCGCCTCGCTTTGTCGGCAGCTGTATGTCTTACTCGTAGGCCACGAGAATTGTAGGACACAACACGCATTATGAACCCATGATATTCCCATCAGGGCTGCTGGTCTCCCTGCTGTCCCGCGTCACCTCCACCGCAGCAGCCGCGGCGGCAGCTGTCGACGCTTCGTCTCCGGGGCGCATCCTCCCTTCGCTCCGCGGGGAAGGGATTCTCTCTGGGAGCCTCACCCCGTCTGCTGCTCCTCTTCGGCGGTGAGGTTCAAAGTACTGTCTGACGACTGACCGGCTGGCCAGAACTGAGGGTCATACATCTCCTTCCAGTCGTTCCATTCAGCGGTAATACAAAAGGAACTGAAACTGCTGTATTTTTGATTTTCCTGCATTTCACATCGCGGTTCATTGTCCCTTGCAGAAATTCACGAAGAGTATCAGCGTCAAGGTCCAGCGTGAATTTCGCAGCGAACACGCTGACTAACTTAGTTTTCACCGTGGAAAGTTTATCGTTGTGTGTTACTGCCGTCCCTGTAATGGCGACCTTTTCCCGTGGATGTTTGGCTGGGCGGTGAGCAGAGCTCTCTGGGGCTGCCGCTTGTTTTTTACTATGCATCACCACAGTACTCCAGCTGTTGGCCTTGGACTTTCCCGGGACAATTTCAAACCCCTGAAAGGTCCCTCCAAGCGGCTCAGATGTCGACCACCCTCTGCCTCGCACCGAAGTTTTTCGGGCAGACTCGGAGGAAAAAGGTGCCCGCCGCTCTTCCGCATTCTCCTCTCACATTGCCGTGCTGCGACTCAGTTCAGACCCGTTGCTCGAGGAGCCTTCTTCCCCAGGCTGAGAAAGTAGCCACCGCCAGGTGAGCAGCCAAGGAGGACTCGCACCCCCCAGCAACAGTTGCCGTATTTTACACCGCCACCAGTCGCTGGTTAAAGGAGCCCGAGAGCTCCAACAACTTCACACATGCAGTCATCAGTTCAATGTCGGAGTTGATCTGCTGCATTCTTCCAAGTAGCGCAGAGACATCAACATGTTTGAATGAGATGGGAGGCAGTTCATCAAGATAATGTGACACAAATCTTGGTCCCATCTGCCTTTTCTCCTTGAACACAGCCAAGCACATTTTGATGTAACGTTCATCTTTCTTTTCTCCTCTGTGAGTTGACCAGCGTTTGTCGTCAGGAAACAGCTCTGCCATCATGTCTTTGGCAGCCTCAATCCGTTGCGAACTAAAGCTAGTCTTGACTCTTTTGATAATGTTGTCTTGGTCAAGCGCTCTCGACTTTATCAGTAGAAAGTTCAAGAGTTCATCTTCCACTATTGTTCCTCCATCCATTGTATGATAAATCACAGGTTTAATGCAGGCAAACGCTCCCACATCACACCGACACTGCCCTCTTTTCCGGTGCGGCTTATATAGGTTTTTTTCCATGATTTTTCTCATGACTAAAACACTTATACACTCATAAAAAGGCTGTGGACCGCTGTTGTGCTGTTATGTTAATAAAAGTTATGCGTCCCTAAATAATCATCTCTTTCCTGACAATCATCTTTGTGTATAGTCTCTTACAAATGGGAATTAAACATTAAAAACCTTACGCGATCATGCGGCGACTTTACATGCATATTCCAATCGGACACTGAGGAGGAAGATTTTGCTAGTTTCAGTGGACCGGAGGAAGACAAAAAACGGCCCTCAGTGACTTTGTTGACTGGTATGTTTTTTTTTTACCTGCCTATTTAGTGCTGTTACTTCCGTGTTTACAACAAAATGTTAATGTTATTAAAACTTTAGCCCAGCTAGTGCTGTTACTTCCGTGTTTACAACGAAATGTTAAGGCTAGTAAAACTTTAGCCCAGCTAGTGCTGTTACTGCCGTGTTTACAACGAAATGTTAATGTGATTAAAACTTTAAAAAGGCTTTCTGTGTACTGTCTTTCTTTCTAAATAACTCGTGCGCACGTGCGGCTTATAGTCCGGTGCAGCTTATATAAGTATAAAACTTGAAAAATCATGAATTTTAGCTGGTGCGGCTTATAGCCCAAAATGTACGGTATATTTGTGGGGATTTCAATATTGATTTTTTAAAAGCAAATGAACATAAACCCACCTATGATTTTCTAAACACCATGTATTGTTTACACTTGCACCCTAAAATTACAAGACCTACCAGAATAACATCTGGAAGTGCTACATTGATTGATAATATATTTACAAATGATGTAGCCAATGACTGTTAGTGGACTTCTAGTCTAGTGATCATTTGCCAATATTTACCACTTTTAATACAGAATCTAATCTGCTGGAGATCAACAAGAATACAATTTGAAAAAGAGTCAAGTGGCCAGAGACTCTGAATGCACTAAAAATGACTTAATTGTGTCATGCCTCGTCCACAGTTTTGTGATGTCATCGTTTCTGTGTCTGTGTGCTCGCCCCTCCCTTTCTGTATGCCCTTGATTAGTGTAATCACACGCACCTGCCTCTCGTTACCTGTGTTGTATTTGTATTGAGGGCAGTTGTATGTATTTAAGTTCTGTTTGTGTGCCACTCGATGTCGGAGCATTGCACGAGATGTGGACAATGCATGTCTCACTGTCACGCGGTTTGTTTGGTTCCTGTCTTTTGTTTCACATCTTTGGCGATCAGTCCTATTTGGTTTTGTTGTTTAGTCACGTCGGTTTGCCGGGTTTGTATTTTGAGTTTGTTGCAATAAACCCTCGTCCAAGCTGCATTTGGTCGTCCTCGCTCCATTACTCCACCCCGAAGCCTGACAAATTGAGCAGAATTGGAATGAGGTTTATTGCAGTAATGATGTCGATAAAGCTTATAGTATATTCTTTAACTTATTGTGTGAAGGCGAAGGCCTTCACACATATGTTATTCTACTCCATTCACTTTATTATTATTAGTGTGAAGGTGAAACCTTCACACTATTGTTATTCCTGTCCTTTATTATTATTCTACATCTTCCGCTCACTTTTTTGTCCATTAACTACTTCCACATACTTCAACCGATTCACTCCGTTCCACTTTTCACTTATTCCAAATATTCATGACATGGGTGCTTACATTTTTTTCCTTCCAAAAATTTTCCGTTTTCACAAAATTCACAAATTTCCGGCAATTTCTTCCCCATTCATTCTTAATGGCAGATTCAACATTTCACATTTACGTTGTTCCAGTTTGAAATTCACATCATTCAACACATTCAAATCACATTGGGGACATTCCCAAACTTGCCAAATTCAAAATTTTCACGTTTTCATCTTTTATTTTGAAATTCACACCCAATTCACCAATATTTCCTTTTTCCCTTCTCATTTCTACATTTTTCAACCCATTCAACCCATTCCAACTTTCAACTGTTCATCCTTTTTCTACCTATTCCACAACTTCCCACTTACCGAAAACTTCACATCTTTTATTTTGAAATTCACACCCAATTCCTTTTTCCCTTCTCATTTCTACATTTTTCAACCGATTCAACCCATTCCAACTTTCAACTGTTCATCATTTTTCTACCTATTCCACAACTTCCCACTTACCAAAAACTTCACATCTTTTATTTTGAAATTCACACCCAATTCCTTTTTCCTTTCTCATTTCTACATTTTTCAACCGATTCAACCCATTCCAACTTTCAACTGTTCATCATTTTCTACCTATTCCACAACTTCCCACTTACCAAAAACTTCACATCTTTTATTTTGAAATTCACACCCAATTCCTTTTTCCCTTCTCATTTCTACATTTTTCAACCGATTCAACCCATTCCAACTTTCAACTGTTCATCATTTTTCTACCTATTCCACAACTTCCCAAAAACTTCACATCTTTTATTTTGAAATTCACACCCAATTCCTTTTTCCCTTCTCATTTCTACATTTTTCAACCGATTCAACCCATTCCAACTTTCAACTGTTCATTATCTTTCTACCTATTCCACAACTTCCCAAAAACTTCACATCTTTTATTTTGAAATTCACACCCAATTCCTTTTTCCCTTCTCATTTCTACATTTTTCAACCGATTCAACCCATTCCAACTTTCAACTGTTCATCATTTTTCTACCTATTCCACAACTTACCAAAAACTTCACATCTTTTATTTTGAAATTCACACCCAATTCCTTTTTCCCTTCTCATTTCTACATTTTTCAACCGATTCAACTTGTTTCAACATCATTCTTCTTCACCTTCACACGCAATTTCTTCAGGAATTGCAATTCTAGTTATATTTTATTCCTTGTCCAGCTTCTTCTTCCACATAATTCATCCGATTCACTCCATTCCACTTTTGACGTATTCCAAATATTCATGGCATGAGCGCTTCCATTTTTCTCGTTCCGAAAATCTTCCGTTTTCGCAAAATTCCGACAAATTTTTCCCCATTCATTCTTAATGGCACATTCGACATGTCACAAACCTCTCATTTCTACATTTTTCAACCGATTCAACCCATTCCAACTTTCAACCTTTTGCCTACCTATTCCACAACTTCCCACTTCCCAAAAATTCCAAATTTGAAATTCAACCAATTCTCAAATTTCGTTTTTCTACTCTAATTTCTACATTTTTCAACCGATTCAACCCATTCCAACTTTCAACCTTTTGCCTACCTATTCCACAACTTCCCACTTCCCAAAAATTCCAAATTTGAAATTCAACCAAATTCTCAAATTTCGTTTTTCTACTCTAATTTCTACATTTTTCAACCGATTCAACCCATTCCAACTTTCAACCTTTTGCCTACCTATTCCACAACTTCCCACTTCCCAAAAATTCCAAATTTGAAATTCAACCAAATTCTCAAATTTCGTTTTTCTACTCTAATTTCTACATTTTTCAACCGATTCAACCCATTCCAACTTTCAACCTTTTGCCTACCTATTCCACAACTTCCCACTTACCAAAAATTCCAAATTTGAAATTCAACCAAATTCTCCAAAATTTCGTTTTTCTACTCTAATTTCTACATTTTTCAACCGATTCAACCCATTCCAACTTTCAACCTTTTGCCTACCTATTCCACAACTTCCCACTTACCAAAAATTCCAAATTTGAAATTCAACCAAATTCTCCAAAATTTCTACATTTCTCAAGTAATTCAACACGTTTCAACGTCATTCGGCAGCATTCCCTGAAGAAGTTATTCATACATTTCGCCTTCACACGCAATTTCTCCAGAAATTGCACATTCTAGTTTAAAATGCTATTTAACAAACACTCTCCCTTAAAACCACTGAAAATAAATTGTATGCATAGTATTCGTGGATTACTGGAGGAATTAGAAATGCATGTAAAAAAAACTTTATAGAGACTTCATTAAATCAAGAACATCTGAAGCTGAAAGCAAATACAAGAAATACAAATCTACTATCATACGGACTGCTAAGAAGATTACTATCATAGATTACTAAAGGATAACAGGAACAATGTACGAGGCACGTGGAACATCCTCAGCTCCATAATTAAAAATCAAAATACGTCACAAAAAACGTACCCTCTTACTTTACTGAGAATAAAGAAACACTTGACAACATGAATGAAATCGCTAATAAGTTTAACAAGTACTTTGTGGACATTGGTCAAAAATTAGCTGGAGAAATCACTGATACTGAAAGTCCTGATTATTCTTTAATAGATAGGAAAAGCAACTCTATGTTTCTTTCAGATGTAAATGAGAGGGAAGTTATCAACATTGTTTCCAAAATGTAAGCCAAAACTGTCTACTGATTGTGATGAAATTGATATGAAAACTGTAAAATGGGTTATTGAGGGTATTGCCAAGCCTTTAACATACATCTTTAATTTATCATTTATGTCTGGCAAATTACCAGAGATAAAAAAAAAAGCTAAAGTAATTCCACTTTACAAAAACTCCGATTTGCACCTTTTCACAAATTACCGACCCATCTCTATCATGTCACAATTTTCAAAAATACTAGAAAAATTATTTGATGCCAGACTTGAGTCATTCATACAAAAATACAACATATTAACAGATAGCCAATATGGTTTCAGGAAAAAACATTCACAATAGAGGAGATAACAAACTCCATTGACAGTAACAAACACACTGCCGGAATATTCATTGACTTAAAAATAGCTTTTGACACCATAGAACCCAACATTTTAGCCAATAAACTGGAACATTATGGTATTAGAGCAGTGGTTCTTAACCTTATTGGAGGTACCGAACCCCACCAGTTTCATATGCGCATTCACCGAACCCCTCTTGAGTTAAAAACATTTTTTTTTCTAATTCAAGACATCAATGTTTATTACTGGTGCACAAAATGAGCCATGCATGAAAATCACCTTGTTCAAAGAACATAACCAACACAACTCAAAACAAATTACATACCTGCAAATCAGTGTGACTTCTGCTGTTGCCTTTGCGAGACCCGTTCAGATATGCCTCGTCACAAATTTACACAATAAATCAGGTTTGTTCGGACCTCCGCAGTGGAGGCTCTACCGAACCCCTGAGACGGACTCACTAAACCCCTAGGGTTCAATCGAACCCAGGTTAAGAACCACTGTATTAGAGGAATTGCTCTGAACAGGATAAAAAGTTACATAAGTAACAGACAGCAGTTTGTGAAAATGGGTTGAAGAGAGATCAACAGCAATGTCTAAATGCTCTTATTAATTTATGCACACATAGTTATTCAATCAGAACACTGACACAGCACACACAGCTTGGTAACTTTTCCATTACACATAAGGCAGAGCTAATTAACGTCATGACACGTTGATACAAAACATTCAGTAGATAACACGACATTCTTATGAGGATATGTTTTTCCTTCTTTTCCCCTCCCTTTTCTTCCCTTCCGTATTCCTGCTTGCGGACAGTATAAAACCTTCTGATCTGGAGTCTGACCTTGTTGTTTTCATCTACTGAAGTACATTGTGTACTGACTGCCGTGAGACAACCCAAGATCTTGCAAATAAAGAACCAACTATCACTCCACATCTTTGTTTTCCTTGCTCAACGACGGAAATCTTGAACAAAACGCAACAATTGGTGACCCCGACGTGATGTCCAGTTGAGCGGTTTTAACCCTTAGATGCATAAGTGGGTCAAAAATGACCCGGTTAGGTTGTTTTTTTTAAATATCTTTGGAATTGAAAACTGTTATTTCATATTCTAGGAATTCCTTAAAAAACATGTTTTTGACACCATGCTATTGACATTTTTAACTTACCTATTATATATTTTGAGAAATTGTAGTTTTTGTAGTACTACCCCAAGTTTCCATAAGTGGGTCAAAAATGACCTGCATGCATTTTCTATGGAATCCAATGGGAACCTTTGATCCTCATCAACTGTCGCTGTGGACCACACAATCTATATGAGAAGTGTCACTCCTCACAAAGATATTTTACATAGCAAGAGCTGATACATGTAAGTATTATCTCATATAACATGTACAAGGCCACGATGTCGATTGGGAGATTTGAAGACATTGCCGTACCTTGCGCTTTGATGATAAAAGGACCAGAGCCTTCCGGCTGGAAACAGACCACATGGCAGCCTTTCGTTATGTATGGGCCCTGTCTCTGGTCAATTGCCGACAGCGATTCATCCCCAGTGATTGTGTTGCTGTGGACGAACAACTTGTGCCTTTCAGGGGTAGGTGCACGTTCCTACAGTACATGCCAAGCAAGCCTGCAAAGTACGGCCTAAAAATCTTTTGGGTTTGTGATGCACGCATCCCCTATGGAATAGATGGCATAGTTTACACGGGGAGACAACCAGGAGAAGAAGTTCAGAAGAATCTGTTTGAAACCATTGTCCAGCAGTTGTGTAGTCAATTTAGACACACAGGTCGAAACATAACAATGGACAACTTCTTCACCAGTGTGCCTCTTGCGCAGCATCTCTTGTATAAGGATCTCACCATTGTGGGGACTCTACGCCAGAACAAGCCAGATATCCCTCCTCTGATGAAGCCTTCCAAGTCCAAGGAGGTTCACAGCACAGAGTTTGGATTCAATGGCAACCTTACCATGGTCAGCTATGTAAGGAAGAAAGGAAAAGCTGTTGTGCTACTGAGCACGATGCACCACGACAAAGTAGTGGATGAAACTAGTGCGAAGAAAAAAACAGAAGTGATCACATTTTACAATAAGACGAAAGGAGGTGTCGACACCACTGACCAGATGGTTGGCACATACACCTGCAAGCGCCAAACACAGAAGTGGCCACCTGAATGCCTACACCAGTGGTCCCCAAACTACGGCCCGCGGGCCGTATACGGCCCCCCTCCGCATTAGACCCGGCCCCCTGAACAATACCAGAGACGGAAAAAAATGCTAAACAATACCAGACCCCCTGAACAATACCAGAGATGGGAAAAAAATGCTAAACAATACCAGAGACGGAGAAAAAAATGCTACTACGACCTCACTTTGCCCCAGCACGCTTTTACCCTTATGGCCACCCATAACCCAGTCATAGAACGTGAAAGAACGGAATAATGGCAAAAAGGTTGGGTAAGAGAAAAATTGATTCTAAATGCAGGGTATTTAACCCGCAGTGGACACTTTTTTTTTTTTTGTTCAATTCAAAGAAAAGACTGCTTGTCTCGTCTGTCAAGAGATGGTGGCGGTATTCAAGGAATACAACCTGCGCCGACAATATGAATCCCGTCACAAAGACAATTACGCCAGCTTGCAAGGCCAAATGCGAGCAGAAAAGTCCTGAAAGGGGGATCCTGAAAGGGGGATCCTTCCATCTGTGGTCCCTTCTCAAGGTTTCTCATTTTTCCCCCTGGTAGGGTTTTTTTTTAGTTTTTCCTTGCCGTTTTGGGAGCTTAAGATCAGGGGATGCTTTATAATAATTGTCAATTGTTTGTCTATGTGAAGCCCTTTGAGACTGCTTGTGATTTAGGGCTGTACAAATAAACTTGACTTGACACCGCGGAGCTTCTTATTTTTATTCGTGGAGTTACCGCAAACTTTGAGATGTGCGAGGAGCTGGCATCCCTACAAAGCCTGAAAGGCACTACGACTGGGGAGGATATTTTCGACGGTTGGATCTGGACTGGGCAAAGGTTGCCAGCATCACGACTGACGGGGCCCCAAGTATGGTGGGCGCGTCTCGGGGTTTAATAGGACGCATGAGCCGGGAGATGGAAGAATGGGGTCTCAAGCGAAGTTGAACTTTTACCTAGGATTGTGCACGGCACAGCATAACTTTCTTTCTGTTAAGAACCCACTGAGGGTTATTTGATTCTTTATCAAGTTCATAAATAGTGTTATTGGCCTATATATTTTCCGCGTTATTTTATTCTGTGAAGAACCCAGAGAGGGCTATTTGATCTCAGAAAGGGTTATTAATATTTGGATATGTGTGGTGCGCTGGAGTGTCAGCATGTTTTCTGGAAAACACTAAATGATTACATTTCGGGACACCTGTGATTGTCACACTTTTTCTGTTCGAAACTGACCCCGGCCCCCCATCAGAGAAGGGAAAAGTTATGTGGCCCTCATTGGAAAAAGTTTGGGGACCCCTGGCCTACACCTTTTTCACAGCTCAACACCCAGATTTCAAGAGTGGCATCACCAATGCACGACGGCTCTTCCTCAAAGAGCTGTCAAAGGAGCTTGTCACACCACACATGAGGAGTCAGCTGGAACGCTGCCCCCAGCTACAAACCCCGATTATAGAAACAATGGAAAGGTGTGGGGTGACAAACCCCACAACCCAGCCACAGGAAATTAGCTGCCTGGGCCAACCAAAGAGGAAGAGGTGTCAGATCTGCCCAAGCAGAAAAGACCACAAGGTCAGCAATAGGTGTGTACCTGTGTGCAATGATCACAGCCAGAAGAAGTAGTTTGCCTGACCTGCAGGCAGTGATGAGAAAATGAGGCAAAACACACACACACAGTTCGCAGTTCACAGTTTTTCTATTGTTGTTCCATGTAATTTTTCTTTTTCAAAAATGTTAAAAAGTGAAAAATAAAGATATTTCAAATATTAAATAATTATTGTGTAAATTATGTAAATATAATACAAAATGTTATATATATGATTATTCTTAAGCAAAATGGCAAAAAATGGCATAAAACGCATTCATTCTAATATGGGTCACTTTTGACCCTCTTATGGACCAAAGAGGAAGAGGTATCAGATCTGCCCAAGCAGAAATGACCGCAAGGTCAGCAATAGGTGTGTACCTGTGTGCAATGATCACAGCCAGAAGTAGTTTGCCTGAACTGCAGGCAGTGATGAGAAAATGAGGCAAAACACACACACACAGTTCGCAGTTCACAGTACAGTTTTTCTATTGTTGTTCCATGTAATTTTTCTTTTTCAAAAATGTTAAAAAGTGAAAAATAAAGATATTTCAAACATTAAATAATTATTGTGTAAATTATGTAAATATAATACAAAATGTTATATATATGATTATTCTTAAGCAAAATGGCAAAAAATGGCATAAAACGCATTCATTCTAATATGGGTCACTTTTGACCCACTTATGGAAGAGTGTAGGGTTCAGTCACTCATGCATCTAAGGGTTAAGACTTCGGAGGGGGAGAGTTTCTGCTGCGGTCTGGAGGCCCGGGGCCCCACCTTTAGAAGGTAAGAAGGCTTTTTCCTTCATAAACTGTGGCCTCCACACCGTAGTGGAATTGTCTTTCCCGACCCCAAATTTGAAACTTTAATTTATGTGGAGGAGGTTGATTCTTTGTGTTTTTTTCCTTTTTTCTTTATGGTTTACTTTTGTGTAGTGTTAAGGACAATGACGTCCGTGTAGAGAAGGACGGCGGAGTCCGCGTAAAACAGAAAATTCCGCAAAACCGTGTGAATGTTGTATAGTGTTAGAACTTCCGAGGTGGAATCCGGGGTTTAGTTTGTTTTGTGTAGTAACTTCCGAGGTGGAATCTGGGGTTTGGTTTTGTAGTGTTAGAACTTCCGACGTGGAATCCGGGGTTTAGTTTGTTTTGTGTTGTAACTTCCGAGGTGGAATCCGGGGTTTAGTTTTGTAGTGTTAGAACTTCCGAGGTGGAATCCGGGGTTTAGTTTGTTTTGTGTTGTAAATTCCAAGGTGGAATCCGTGGTTTAGTTTTGTAGTGTTAGAAACTCTGATGTGGAATCCGGGGTTTAGTTTTGTTTTATGTTGTAACTTCTGAGGTGGAATCCGGGGTTTAGTTTTGTAGTGTTAGAACCTCCGAGGTGGAATCCGGGGTTTAGTTTTGTTTTATGTTGTAACTTCCGAGGTGGAATCCGGGGTTTAGTTTTGTAGTGTTAGAACCTCCGAGGTGGAATCCGAGGTTTGGTTTTGTTTTATGTTGTAACTTCCGAGGTGGAATCCGGGGTTTAGTTTTGGCGTGTTAGAACTTCCGAGGTGTAATCCGGGGTCTAGTTTTGTAGTGTTAGAACTTCCGAGGTGGAATCCGGGGTTTAGTTTTGTAGTGTTAGAACTTCCGAGGTGGAATCCGGGGTTTTGTTTTGTAGTGTTAGAACTTCCGAGGTGGAATCCGGGGTTTAGTTTGTTTTGTGTTGTAACTTCCGAGGTGGAATCCGGGGTTTAGTTTTGTAGTGTTAGAACTTCCGAGGTGGAATCCGGGGTTTTGTTTTGTAGTGTTAGAACTTCCGAGGTGGAATCCGGGGTTTAGTTTGTTTTGTGTTGTAACTTCCGAGGTGGAATCCGGGGTTTAGTTTTGTAGTGTTAGAACTTCCGAGGTGGAATCCGGGGTTTAGTTTGTTTTGTGTTGTAAATTCCGAGGTGGAATCCGTGGTTTAGTTTTGTAGTGTTAGAAACTCTGAGGTGGAATCCGGGGTTTAGTTTTGTTTTATGTTGTAACTTCCGAGGTGGAATCCGGGGTTTAGTTTTGTAGTGTTAGAACCTCCGAGGTGGAATCCAGGGTTTAGTTTTGTTTTATGTTGTAACTTCCGAGGTGGAATCCGGGGTTTAGTTTTGTAGTGTTAGAACCTCCGAGGTGGAATCCGGGGTTTAGTTTTGTTTTAGGTTGTAACTTCCGAGGTGGAATCCGGGGTTTAGTTTTGTATAGTGTTATAACTTTACTTTTATGTTGTGTCATTTATGAGTATTTCTGTGCTGTTGCGTTTGTGTATCGTCTTGTCATTTGTGAGTTTTTTTGTGCTGTTGTGCTTGTGTATCGTCTTGTCTGTATTGTGGAGTGCCGGTGGTAGGGCGTTGGCTCTGTTGCTATAAAGCAGAGCAGACATATTTAGGGCGTTGGCCCTTCACTGTCTGGTTGTAATATTGTTGAAGTTGTCTATACATAATTGTTACTGTTGTTATTATTGTTACATATTATATTACATATAGTGCTAATTCGGATTAATTATGAAAATGGAAGGTGAATTTGATCGCGGGAAAAGATTGTTTTGATTTGAAAGCACACCCGTAGGCAGATAAGAGTGTGCGAGCTCAACTGACTGCTGTTGTTGCAATTCAAGTGGAAAATTTTCCGCCAAAAGAGCGCAATGAAAAACGAAAAGAAATGACTGATTGGATAAAGAACTTTCAAAGATCTGGACACTTCCCTACTGATGATCACAAAACTGATGTGTGGCATTGTTACAAAAAACTGAAGCTAGATTGGTTATTAGATTGGAAGAATTGACTGCTGATCTTATGTGTTTGAGCATGATGTCTGTGAAATTTTAATGTCAGTCTGTTGTCGTCCTTCTGTGTGTTTGTGCGCGCGTGTGAAGAAGTTGGGGATCCCCATGTGTGTGTTTATTTGAATGAGTGATTGGTACAGCATGGCTCCAGTGGAGGGAAGTTGGTCTACGGTTCGAGGGGGGGGGAGACTGATGAGTGCATGCGCTCCTCCCGGGGCGTGTGGCCTGGTCTCTGCACAAGACCTCCTCCTCAGTTTATTGCTGACATTGACGTTTTTTGATACTCTCATACCTACAGCCACCACTCTTCCCCCAACCCCGACATAAGCACGTGTATCATCTGTGTTCGTTTTTACATGGTTTATGGATGTTGTTGTGTTTCTTGCATTCGCTCTTTGTGTAACCGACTGATTACTACTGTAATTGAGAGCCGCAATTTAGATTGACCTGCCGCCTATCAGATGATCCAATATTCCCGCGTTCATGACGCACTTTGTTAGTTTGTCCTTGCCTTTTGGTTGACCTCTGTCAAGGTCAAAAGGGCGACTGAAGAGGGAGCAACAGCAATGTCTAAATACTCTTATTAATTTATGCACACATAGTTATTCAATCAGAACACTGACACAGCACACACAGCTTGGTAACTTTTCCATTACACATAAGGCAGAGCTCATTAACGTCATGACACATTGACACAAAACATTCAGTAGATAACAAGACATTCTTATTAGGATATGTTTTTCTTTCTTTTCCCCTCTCTTTTCTTCCCTTCCGTATTCTTGCTTGCGGACAGTATAAAACCTTCTGATCTGGAGTCTTACCTTGTTTTCATCTGCTGAAGTGCATTGTGCACTGACTGCCGTGAGACAACCCAAGATCTTGCAAATAAAGAACCAACTATTACTCCACATCTTTGTTTTCCTTGCTCAACGACGGACATCTGAAACAAAACGCAACAGGGTCAATACACATCTTCATGTTGAAACATTCCCTGTGGTGTCCCCCAGGGGTCGGTTTTGAGCCCCAAACGGTTTAATCTTTATATCAATGACCTATGTAATTCAAATTTTTAAAAAAACAATTTGCTGACGATACAAATATGTTTTGCTCAGGGGAAAATCTGGAGAAGCTTTTAAATTTGATGAATACGGAAATGGAAAAAGTGAAAACATGGTTTGATTCCAATAAATGAACACTAAACTTGAGCAAAACTAAACTCATGATTTTCAGTAATCGTCGCAAACCAACTGATGTTCAAATACAAATAGATGGAACCATAATTGAAAGAATCCAAAAAATAATTTTTTTGGGTGTAATTATAGATGAACATATACATTGGAAAGACCATATTAAATACAGTCAAACCTCGGTTTTCGAACATCCCGGTTCTCGAACAAACTTGAATTTGAACGAAAAATTCGAGATTTTTTTGCTTCGGTTGGCGAACAAAATTCGGAGGTCGAACCTTGCGAGATGAGCCGAAAGGACCTGAGAAAACCCAACCGCGCGGCCTGGATGCCGACTGACTCCGTTCGTTATTGTATTTTCGTTACTTTATTCGACAAAATCCAACACCAAGAACAGACATGAACGAGCACCAACAGGCTAAACGATAGGTATGCTAACGTGACATAAACACAAACGAAGAGCTGAGAACAGGCCTGACATAAGATTCAGTTATTCAAATAACTATTACATAAATAACACATTTATAAAACCATCTGTGTCACTCCAATTCATTAAATCCATCGATCGTCCTTTATGTCAACAATGGGTGCGCGCCGCTGACGGTGCTTGCACTTCAAAATACTCCAAAGGCCCATATAACGATAGATAAATTATATATCAAATAACTATTATATAAGCAATAATATTATCAAACCATCTGTGTCACTCCAAATCATTAAATCCATCGATCAAATTCCTCGTCCTTTGTCCACAACGCCGCACGTGCGCCCTGACGTCAGCGTCGTCGGTATTCCACAGATCTAGTATATAACTATATTGTAGCGTTGACAAAGTACAAGGAAAGACGTGGGTTTGGTAATCGGCTCTTTATTTAACAAAAGAGTTCAACGAGCCAACAACTACTGAACCGTAACGATAAAAACATACACAAGTTGCTACACGAAATAAAATATATCAAATAACTATAACATAAATAGTTCACCGCCACACGGCCCCAAGCACCTGCGTGGACTTCCAGGCGTGTGGCGGCGTGGACTTCCATCCCTGGAGGTGGCACTTCCATCCACGGAGGTGAAAGAGAGCTCCGTAGAGTTGGACCGGGCGTGCGTAAAAGCCATGTCCGAGCCCCATCCACCGTCCCTGGACAGCCACCCGGCCGAGCGCCAGCCCCCGACTTCCATCCACGGAGGTGAAAGAAAGCTCCGTAGAGTAGGAGTGCGTAAAAGCCATAATAGTTTTTCAAACCTTCTGTGTCACTCCAAATCCTTAAGTCCTTCAAACTCTTCGTCCTCCGTGTCACTTACAAACAAAGCCGGTAATGATGCCGGTAGTACGTGGGGCCCTTCGTCATCTTTGTCATCCCGTGAGCAAATCTTTGTCCTTTCTGTAAACAACCGCCGCGCCGCGCCGCACCGCACCGCACCGCACCGCACCGCGCACGTCACTTGAAATCCAAATTACAGTAATCCCTTGCTACATCGCGGTTCGTTTATTGCGGTTTCACTTTTTTTTTTTTAATTTTGAAAATTTATGAAACAATTCACATACATATAAGTCGCTCCTCAGTATAAGTCGCCCCCCCACCCAAACTGAAAAAACCCGCGACTTATAGTCCGAAAAATACGGTACTTTATTTTTTAATTTTATTTTTTCTCCTTCTTCCTTTCTATTCATGTGAAAGTCACGGACAACAATAGGTAAAGTAACAACTCTGTTACAGATAACTACAAATTGTATTTTTTATTTTTTGTCTTAAATTGGATAAGGGTGGATTAAATAAGTCTTACTTCTTACTTCTTATTATTTTTGTACCGAGTATTTCACCTTGTTTTTGCTTTTTATTTGATTTGATTGATGATGGGCGGCTCGGTGGAGCACTGGGTAGCACGTCCGCCTCACTGTTAGGAGGGTGCGGGTTCGATTCCACCTCCGGCCCTCCCTGTGTGGAGTTTGCATGTTCTCCCCGGGCCCGCGTGGGTTTTCTCCGGGCACTCCGGTTTCTTCCCACATCCCAAAAACATGCTTGGTAGGCCGATTGAGCACTCCAAATTGTCCCTAGGTGTGAGTGCGAGTGCGTATGGTTGTTTGTCTCTGTGTGCCCTGCGATTGGCTGGCAACCGGTTCAGGGTGTCCCCCGCCTACTGCCCGATGACGGCTGGGATAGGCTTCAGCACGCCCGCGACCCCCGTGGGGACTGAGCGGTACAGAAAATGGATGGATGAATGGATGATTGATGATGTATAGTTTACATGTTTGAAAAAAAAAAAAGAATTGAAAAACAAAAACATCCATTAATTCATTCATTCATTTATTTAGTTTCCAAGCAGTGCTCCCATTTTTAACAATAATAAGAGTAGAATATTCAGGGTAACAATGAAAAAGAGGTTATTAGATGGAGAGTGAAGATAATGAAAAGAAGGTGGAGTTGAGTAAATGTTTGGTTGAAGGTGACAAAGAGGACGTGCATGTACTTGTTATCTGCTGCCACACCTGTAAGGCCCACACTTCAAAGATCATTCTTTGTGTGTCTGTGTGTGCATGTGCATGAATCTTTTTAAAAGGCCCACAACACTTCAAAGATAACTCTGTGCGTATGCGTCTGTGTGTGCGTGTGTGTGTATGTGTGTGTGTGTGTGTGTGTGTGTGTGTGTGTCTGCGTGCGTGCGTGCTTACGTTTATGCGTTTTATAGCAGAATGTATTGTAGTTTGGACACCAGTCATTCAGGTTTTTGGACAATGATAAAATCTAGCTCTTGGATTTCCAAGATGCTTCACAGCAATTTTGCCTCCGAAACATGCACTGCTCTCACCATCTCAGCGCACAACAAATGCATACAATGCATCCTCCAAAAAATTCTAACCAGAGCTACATGGCAATTTTTCATTTTCATATTCGCCTCATACAAAGAAATTAAAATTGAAACGTTTGTTTGGCACATGGTTGACGGAGCAGGAAGAAAAATGCACGAGAAAATTAAATGTGTGTCCTGTCGTGTAATTATTGTCACACATGCTCTCTGTCGAAGACAACCACGAGGTAATTTTACCTAGTCTTGGGCCTATACGCCAGCAGTCCCCAACATTTTTAGTATCACGGACTGGATTAGTGTCAGACAATATTTTCACGGACCGGCTTTTAAGATGTGGTGGATAAATACAACCAAATAAAATGATACGACCATCATAAAAACAATGTGATGCCGAAGGAAAAGAGACACAGGAGGTGTGTCGCAAAAGACTTTACTGAACATACCGTAATTTCCGGACTATAAGCTTTGTCCATATATAAGGCTATAAGGCGCACCATTAATGCAATCACAATATAATAACTTGAAATAGTGAAAACAATAACAATATATCAATAATGTTAATATCACACAACACACAAAATAAACATGTTATATCAATAATGTTAATATCACACAACACACAAAATAAACATGTAAAGCTTACTTTAATAAGTACAAAATAAAACAGTCAGATAGATCAGTAAACTTTAAAAGTTAAAGTTAAAGATTAAAATAATAACAAATTAATAGGGGTGTAACGATTCATCGATACACATCGATTCATCGATATAATGCTCTACGATTTGTTGGCATCGATGCTAAACGTAAACATCGATCTATATCGCCTGTTTTTGACCTCGGACATTAGACGCGACTTTATTTTGAAATCCAGTTCATTGTTGCTTGCTTCCTCTTTCCGGGAGCAGTGCGCGGCGTGTTGTGTTGTGAGCAGAGCAGGCACGTGAAAGGGGAGCCGACAACTACGCGGCTCCTGGGCTGGTGCTATGGCTAGTGTCCAAGAAGACGAGGAAATTCGCTCCCCTTTGGGCTTCAAGTCATTCGTTTGGAAGCACTTTGTAATTTCCTAAATAAAGAGTTTGCAGTATCTTGTTGATTTTGCGTATGAATTGTTATAAATCAGGATATTGTTCTATATCGATCGTAGAGCACTATATCGTGATGTATCGTGAATGAATCACAGCAGGCTTTAAGATATCGGCAAATATCGTATCGTGGTTCTTTGTATCGATATGATATCGTATCGTGACAAAACCCGCGATTTACACCCCTACAAATTAACAATTTAAAAAAAAAAAGTCAAAGTCCGCTTTATTGTCAATTTCTTCACATGCCAAGACACACAAAGAAATCGAAATTACGTTCCCACTATCCCACGGTGACAAGACATAGTACACAATATACATACAAGTAAACAACACGAAAAAATAAAAACAAGAAGGCACAAACAGTGAATAAATAAGAGTGATGAATAAATTAATTAATAAATGAATTTGTTATTAGATGTATTAAGTTTATTTTATTGTTGTTATTGTTGTTTGAATAAGAAGGGTGATATTGGTGTTTGTGACTGCAGTAAACAGACCAGGTTGCATCATGTCTGATTTTTAATCCATATCATATCATTCTCCATTTTATCTTTTTTATTTCAACTTCAGACGCAACAAATTACTTTATAATCACAAAGTAATGATCTATAGTCTTTTTGATTCATGATTCATAGTCTTCAGCGGGCCACTTATGATTGATTTTATGACACAATGCTTCGGGCCAGTTTAAATTTAGACGTGGGCCGCATTTGGCCTGCGGGCCGGATTTTGGTCCATATATAAGGCGCACTGTCGGCTTTTGAGAAAATTTGAGGTTTTTAGGTGCGCCTTATAGTCCGGAAAATACGGTACTTGTAGAATAAGGAATAGGAAGAACAGCGGGAGCGCGTTACCACATAAACACCATGTTTCCAACATACCCTTCAAACCGTAGTTCCATGGGCAAATTCTGTATGCGAACACCACAGTATAATAATAAATGTGATTCCACTCTATTCCTATGCAACTTTACTAGCAGCGTCCTCATAACATCGCGCTAACAACATAACATGAGTAATGTTATGTTATGTTCTAGTCACCGAGGTGCAGGAGAGAATCTGGTCCATTTTTCAAGATATAAGAAGATTCAGTCATACTCTGATAAACGGAAATAAGGCAAGTTATTTATTCTTTCTTGTGCAGTCCGGTACCAAATGATCCACAGACCGGTACCGGTCCGCGGCCCGGGGGTTGGGGACCACTGCTATACACGTCTTCTTTACACTGATGTTAATGGTGATGTACTATACTAATGTAATGTGACGGGAGTGGTTTCTGTGAAATGTTAATGGCTTGCAGTTCCGAGCTGCCTGGCATCAACAGTGCATGAGTAGTTTACTCTTGATACTTCACATACAAGGTGTACATCATTTTTTACATCATGTTCTGAATCAAAAACCAAAAGTTAAGAGTACAGCAAATTGCCTAGTTTTGTTAGTTTAGCTTGACATAAATTGTGCGTCCACTGCGCATTAAAGGACATTTCACCATAATGTCACTCTTCACGGCAAAAGCGTATGCAACCTCTACTGGCGCCACTGTTCAACAAACCCATGTAATATAACAAAGACAAAGGCTATTGAGAAAATAGAGTAAATAAGATAAGAAGCCTTTATTGTCATTGTACGGTGAGATACAACGAAAATGAGGAGCAACTCCAATAAAAAACAAGCAAAAACATAGAGCAACAATAAAATAAAACAATAAAACAAGCAAAACATAGAGCATACAACACTGTATACAGTACAGTAACTAAGTGCAGAGCAGATGAATAATTTATGTGCAATTTGTATGGATAACAGTGCAATGCCATGTGTTGTGTGCAGTAGCAGCAATGGAATTTGCTATGAGTTATTTTGAGTTCAGTGCAGTGATAGCCTGTGGAAAGAAACTGTTTTGTCTGAAATGACTTGAATGATCATTTTAGCCTTCTTCTCTACCTTGTGTGATGTGTGAAAGTGAGACACACTGAAACAGAATTGAATAAAATATTGGATGGACTACAACGTTACTACAGTGGCTTTTAACTCGCTGGAAATGTGCATATTATTTTACAACATGTATGACCTTGAGAGGGCTTAACCAATAACTGTCATGACCAATAATAAGCTCCGTACTATCAGCGATTGTGTAGCACAATAAAAATAAAACACAATTTAAAAGCATGCAAGTTGGCGGACTCGTAGATGGATGAAAAGTCATCGAAAAACGAAGACCTGTGTGGCGGACGTGCTACCAGACGACCACCGTGTCGGCGGGTTGTGTGTATTTAAGCGATTAATATTGTTTATAGGCCTAAAGATTTAGGGTTAGGGTTATGGTCTATAATTGGACTGGGCAACTGACTTTCTTAGATAGTCCCCCGATTTGCGAGGACGAGATGACGACTCTACATACCGCCCCTCCTTGCGCGTGCACGAGCATGCAAGTAACGTGACCATGTAGGAGGCCCACTTGAGCGTGCTCGCGACCCTTATTAGTCACGGACGGAGCAAGCGCACATTCACATCTGCCGCTTAGTAACGCCCAGGAGCACGCTGGCGGCTTAGACGCGACTACATTTTCAGCTTTTTCCTCGCTCGACCCACTGACTTTCCTATACGAACAAGTTGAGCGCTTCGCTTAGCTCACAACTTTTTTTTTTTTTTTTTTTACCACAGGTGGTGTCGGCGATGGCGCCTCTCACGCGCCTTGCTTTACTGCCGTTAGTTTCGGCCTTGGTGCTAGTGGTCTCGCTTCCGGTGTCCACACAAGAGGCCGCAAGTGACGGTGGCGTAAATGGCTTCAGCCTGCACCCGCCGTACTTCAACCTGGCGGAGGGCACCAAAATCACTGCCACTGCCACCTGCGGGGAAGACGAGGCTGGAAAGAGCGTGCCCGACCTCTACTGCAAGCTGGTCGGTGGACCGGTGTCGGGAGACCCTGGACAGACCATCCAGGTGAGCCCTACTGAAGGAATAGACAACGTGACAACGTGTGCCGGCGACTAACTCCGATTCACACGTTTTTTGTTGAGAAACATTTACTTAACAGTATTCGACCCACCAGACCAGCGGGTCTGTTGTGTGGTTCTTAGAGTGTGGGTATTGTTCTCTCCACCTCTATTGCAGTTCTATAATGCAGTACGAGTCCTATGCAGCCCAGTCCTAGTGCAGGGTATGATAAAGTTGTGCTCGAGAACAAAACACAAAAATATTACTGTATGTAAACGGATCATTCAAGAATTAGGGGCTTTAATTAAAAAAAAAAAAATCTGCACTTTATATAGCACTTTATCTACACTTTAAAGTGAAAAAGAAAAAAAAGTATTTAAACAGCATTTCTCACATCCATTAGCTCCTTCCAGACTTAGCTCCAAAAGGGATCGAGAAAAATGCTTTACAATGCCTCACATTCACCCTTTCACACACATATTCATACACCAGTACGAGGCTGTTGCCATGCAAGGCGCTGCCAGGCCCACGGGGAGCAAATTAAGGTTCAGTGTCTTGCTCAAGGACACTTCGACATGGTCACCAGGGTTGAGGATTGAACCGACAACCTGAGTTGGGAGACAAACACTTTACCATGAGCTCCGCCACCCATAATCTTTCTCTTTTCAGATTCATCAGTAGTCGGTAATAAACAGGCTTGATTAGCTCAGTTTATGCGTAGATCAATTGTACAATTTATATTACTTGATTTATTGGGTTTTTACAATACTTAGTGCAACCCTGTTACCAATAATGAGAAACCTGAAAAAGTATTGATTTCTGAAATATAATTCATTTTCCATTACGTAAATAAATTAACATTGTCTCTGAATAACCAATTGATTTCACATGTGACTTGATTTTAACTTTCAAAATCTGTCTCATCCAACTTTTCATGAATGTCACGTTTCACTTTACCAATTTCAGTAATGTACAATATTTATCCTAACACATTTTTTATGTGATTGCATAAACTCTTTAAGTTGGCTTGAAAACGTTTGAGCTGAGAAAGTAATTTAGGTTTATTTTCATTTCATAAAATGATCCGATAAGGGTTAAAATTGGGGTAACAGGGTTACATAAAGTAAGTAGGATCATTAGCTAGCTACATTATTTTTGAGTACAGATTGTCAAATAAATGACAAATAAACGGCCAAGACACCAAAGTCTTTTTTGAAAAAGTTCTAATGCCGTCTGATGCACTAACACTTTTTTTAAGTACTTTTGTCTCCTTTGTAAATCACCATCACTCTTGGCTCGGTACTGTCTCTGCTTTTCAGTAGCACTCAATGGTGAGCCACACTGTATGAAAAACAATTTATCTTACTTAATTTAGTGTCACCTACTATTATGAATTGTAATTCATTGTTTGAATACATGTTTATTTATCTTGTTAATCCATCCCATCAAGGTAGTTGCTGCAACCAAAATATTGTAATTTGCACTCCCATTAGAAAAAAAAAGTAAACAATTCAGTATGTAAGTCGGAAATTGTTTATAGTATGCAGAGTAACTAAATTATGTCTCAGAAATTGTAATTTTTCTAAATTGAATTACAAATAATAGTTTCTAAAGTCTGAGTGAATTGAAGGTGATGCAACCCTGTTAATGGAGTGCAACCCTGTCACTCTAATCACAGCAACAGGGTTGCAACTCCACACGAATGTTGATTTTCTCTCAGGAGTACATACTAGATGTTTAGCTAGCTGTTATTGCTGACCAAGAGGACCAACTCATATAAATAAGTCAGTAAGATAATAAAAAAACAATAGTCTTATTCTGATTACATGCATAATAGTAGTGCATAAGGTAAAGGGAGACAATCAACTGTGGCTAACTGTTATAAAAATATGAAAATAGAAGGGAGGACATACCTTTACTCGAGCCATTCTTTTTGAAAATTGGTTGATGATATCCATTTCCAGCGTATCATTCACTGATTTCTTCTACCATGCTAAAAAGGTGGGACACGTTCCAGGAATAATAATTATTTTTTAAATGTAATGTTTATTAAAACAAATGTTCCCACAGTTACGGGAGGCAGCAATGAAACAATAAAAACAAATAATACTCTCTCCCAAAAAATGCTATTTAAACTTCATTTTAACTGTTTTATTTGCGATTCAGTTTGGTCATTAGGGAGGTGGCACAAGAGGAAAGTGGTATTTTAGGGGTATTTGGTATTTTAAAAATATTCTCTCATTTTTTATAGAATGTGTTTTCAGGACAAAAACATTTATTGAGGAACTGCATGTTTTAGTATTTTGTATGTAGCTTATTTAAAATTTGATGGGTGGGATGTAAGATAGATAGATAGATAGATAGATAGATAGATAGATAGATAGATAGATAGATAGATAGATAGATACTTTATTGATTCACGGGGGGAAATTCAGGAGCCAGCAATTAGATGTCCTCAGAATTTAAAATGACCCATAATACTTTATTTTGATACAATGAGAACTTTTTAAAATTATTTATTAAAAACTATTTCTTTTAAATTAACTGGTTGCTAGCCAACCACAGGGCACAGATAGACGAACTACTTTTTGCACCAACACCTACGGGCAACTTGGAGTGGTCAGTCAGCCTACCATGAATGTTTTTGGAATGTGGGATGTTATTATTATTATTATTGTTAATGATAATAATAAGTATTATGTTTCAAAATAAAGGCAAAAATGTTAAATGTGCATGTAAGACAATTTCACAAATGCATTTACTATTTTACTATGGATGTTCAGGGTTTTATGCTGCCGAAACCAATTCCGATCCTCTGTGAGTATTGAGTGACTAATACCAATACCGAGCACATGGCTGTTGTGTAAAATTTTAGAGCCACAGCTATCAATTGTTTTTTTAAATAATTGATTCTCATCCATCCATCCATCCATCCATCCATCCATCCATCCATCCATCCATCCATCCATCCATCCATCCATCCATCCATCCATCCACTTCCGCTTATCTGGGGTCGGGTTGTGGGGGCAGCAGCTTGAGGAGGGACTCCTAGACTTCCCTCTCCCTGCCACTTCGTCCAGCTCATCCCGGGGATCCCAAGGCGTTCCCAGGCCAGCTGAGAGACATAGTCTCTCCAGCGCGTCCTGGGCCGTCCACGGGGTCTCCTGCCGGTGGGACATGCCCGGAACACCTCTCCAGGGAGGCGTCCAGGAGGCATCCTGGTGGGATGCCCGAGCCACCTCATCTGGCTCCTCTCAACGTGGAGGAGCAGCGGCTCTACTCCGAGTCTCTCCCGGATGACCGAGCTTCTCACCCTATCTCTAAGGGAGAGCCCGGAGACCCTGCGGAGGAAACTCATTTCGGCCCCCTGTATCAGGGATCTTCTTCTTTCGGTCACGACCCAGAGCTTGTGACCATAGGTGAGGGTAGGAGCGTAGATCGACCGGTAAATTGAGAGCTTTGCCTTTTGGCTCAGCTCTCTCTTCACCATGACGGACCGGTACAGAGTCCGCATCACAGCCGACGCTGCACCGATCCGCCTGGTGATCTCACGCGCCATCCTGCCCTCGCTCGTGAACAAGACCCCAAGATACTTGAAGTTCTCCACTTGGGGCAGGAACTCATCCCCGATCCGGAGAGGGCATTCCACCCTTTTCCGACTGAGGACGATGGACTCAGATTTGAAGGTGCTGATCCTCACCCCGACCGCTTCACACTTGGCTGTGAACCGCCGGTGTCCAACAGTGGGTTCGGGGACAGACACAAACCACCTTATGGCCACAGCTCCGGTCGGCTGCCTCAGCAATGGAGGCACGGAACATGGTCCACTCGGACTCAATGTCCCCCGCCTCCTCCGGAACGTGAGAAAAGCTCTGCCGGAGGTGAGAGTTGAAGCTCTTCCTGACAGGGGATTCTGCCAGACGTTCCCAGCAGACCCTCACAGTACGTTTGGTTCTGCCAGGTCGGACCAGCATCTTCCCCAACCAACGGAGCCAACCCACCACCAGGTGGTGATCAGTTGACAGCTCCGCCCCTCTCTTCACCCGAGTGTCCAAAACATGCGGCCGCAAATCCGATGACACGACTACAAAGTCGATCATCGAATTGCAGCCTAGGGCAGGGGTGTCCAAACTTTTTGCATGGGAAAGGGAACCCATGTTTCCTTTTCGGGCTGTGCCCGGCCGGGCCCTAATTGATTCACGTTTTTTTAATTAATTTAATAATAATTAAATTAATTGACTATCCAAAACAGGGGTGGTTAGCACGTCCGCCTCACAGTTAGGACGGTGCCGGTTCGATTCTACCTCCAGCCCTCCCTGTGTGGAGTTTGCATGTTCTCCCTGTGCCTGCGTGGGTTTTCTCCGGGCACTCTGGTTTCCTCCCACATCCCAAAAACATGCATGGTAGGCCAATTGAGCACTCCAAATTGCCCCTAGTGCGGATGGTTGTTTGTCTCTGTGTGCCCTGCGATCGGCTGGCAACCGGTTCAGGGTGTCCCGCCTACTGCCCGATGACTACTGGGATAGGCTCCAGCACGCCCGTGACCCCCGTGGTGACAAGCGGTACAGAAATTGGATAGATGGATTATCAAAAACGTTTGTTAAATTCCTATCCCCTTTTTTTAAGATCAGGACACGTCTTAAAAATAGAGTGCAGAAAATGCACAAACAAATTGTGATTCAATTACTGTGTTGCTTGGTAACATGAGACAATAGTGGGAAATGTGGCTTATTTCCCTCCCTAGTAAAAGCAACTGTTTGCAAATATCTGATATGGGTTAAACACAAAGATAATCACCATTCAGGTTTACATAGAGCTTTGTATTCCAATTAAAATTAAACCAAATTGCCAAATGGTGTGAATATACTCACAGGGCAAATCAGAACGGAATTTCATATGGGTTCAAAGGTGTAGCGTATTGCTATTGCCAGCCCTAATGAAATTAAGTATAAATACATATAATAAAAATTTGTGGAAGGAATGTAATAAGTGTTTCAAGTAATATTTTGGATTAGTAACCACTGAACCAAATTCGTTTCCCTATCTGAACACTGGGTAGCACCCTCGTGACATTGAAGAAGAAAAACTTTAAAATAAAAAGTTTAAAATATAATTGGTGATGGTATGTTGTGTTATGTTACAGGGATGAGAATCTTCCGCAGATCCGCGGATTTCCATGTTTTTTTCCGTCGGGAGTATCATTTTCGTGAATCGTGTAGAGCCGTTGAGAAAATTGTTTTTATATGGGGGGGGGAGCGGCTGGCAGCAGTGTTGCGACAACAGCCGCCTAATTTTCGGCAGCATTTTGGCGCTACTTTCGTCACATCATTTGCCTACTCATTTGCCTAATTAGCATTACCATGGGCTAATCTAGTTTCCGTTCTGATGGACTCGTGCGCAGTCATGCGCGGATCAAAGAGTGGGCTGTAGACTGGGATCCGCAGTAATCAAGTACCCCATCTTCTGGATGTAAATGGCGACATTTGTCATCATGTACACAATGCATGTAAACAGTTTTGTTCAGTATTTGAACACTGGGCAGAAGGCCTGTTTACTGATCTCTACAACAACTCAAAGTGGTCTCCAGATCATAGAGAACACATGTCAGAGATATGCGAGCTTCTACGTATCAAATACACAGTGCCAGAACGCTTCGTGAATCACCGCTGGCTTTCTGCATATGATTTGTCTGTCGGCACTTTGAGGATCTGGGACGCTTTGCAGGTGTTTTATTATGCCTTTGTGTCTTCTGACCTGAGGCATGTGTATCATGGCATAGTGCTGGAGATTTATAGAAGAATGAATGTCAGTATCAGTAGCAGACAGAGAATTAAAGAAATCACAAAATCCTTGTCAAGGAAGAAGCTGACGGATGGTGGCAAAGCCAGGAAAGCCCGCATCGTTGACAAAATCCTTTTCAAGGCCAAACGAAGTTGTCTCACGATTCAGTTTTATCAGTCTGCTCTGCCAATCTTGAAAAGATATGTCTGTCTTTTCCAGAGCACAGAACCACTAATCCATGACAAGCTTGAAGAGTTATTCCGTGATTGTTTGGTATGCTATGTCAAGCCTGAAAGGATTCCGGCTGTGAGCTGAAAACCATGGATTTAGAAGATGCAGAGATTTTCTTACGAGAGAAGGACATCTTCACAGGCACAGCTGTTCAAGCCATTATTAAAGACAGCAGAAAGGATGACTCTATAGTTCTGCACTTTACGAGGAAAGCCACCAGGGCATTCCAGGTATGCGGGAAGTACCTGCAAAAGAAGATGCCATTGCATAACAAGCTCCTAAGATCCATTTTGTGCATTGATCCTGCAGCCAGAGGGCATGCTGTGACATCCCGAGGCCTGAAGCAGCTCCAGGAAATGGTTGCAGTTTTGAATGAAGAAAAGGAGAAGTTTTCGTTACAAGTTCAACAGATGCAGTCAGATATCAACCTTCCTTTGTACAACAGTAAAGAGATGAAGGTGGATGAATGGTGGGCTAAGGTTGCTGTTTTTGACAAGTATGCTGCTGTCTGCAAATTGGTGTTGGAGCATCTTTCATGGACTGCAGGTTGAATCATCTTTTAATACTATGGATGACATCATGGACATTAGATCATGTCGTATGAATATAGAGACTTATAGTGCCATTTAAACAGTGAAGTACCATTTGAAAACTAGGGATTCATCTGCTGTCACTTATTTCAAGAGAAAGGATATCCGGTATGACGTTGTGGACAAGAAACTGTGTGTTAATTTGCGACAATGTGCCAGTGAGTACAAAAAAGACCTCAAAAGAAAGAGAGAAGCCAAAAAAGAAAAGATGAAAAGACTACAGCTCAAGAACAAGAGTCAACTACAAAGCAAGGAAGAGGCAAAGCGCTGTGCTGCAAGGTCAGAAAGGAAAGCATTCAAAAAGCACCATTCAAGACTTGCATCTAAATCTGCCACAGTTAAGAATATCACATAAAGGAGAACGCATGGATTGACTACAAATACTACCACGCAGGACAAATCCACCAAAGGACACACATTGGCGCAATCTACATCAGTGCCCTCGATCTCAACAACTGCAAATCCTCATACAGGAACATACCAGTCCATCTCTGAAGCAGCAAATACATCAGGCCCAGTGCATCAACCACCACTAACTGTCTCCAGGCCATCTGACACCCAGTCATCCACTACTAGAGCATCACAACCCAGTACTTCAACTCCACAAGAAGACACTAATGTTCCCAATTCACAGCGTAAGCGTAAAGCCAGACTGAATGTGCTGGAAATGTTGATGAAGAGAAGAAAGACAAATAACTGAACATTATGACTGCACAGCAGCATGTACATATTGATGTAAATATTTGGATATAAACTTTTGAATGAAACACACAGATTAACTCTCATTTTATTATAAGAAAGACTGGATAAAGCCGCTCACAACAATCTGTGGTAAGGTACTTCAGTGTTTATATATTTGTCATATGTTTTGATTTATATGCTAACTATGTCTTTATAATTTATCTTTAACAATTCATTTCCAAAAGATAGGTATTATGAGTGTTCTTTGATAACAAGATACCGTATTTTTCGGACTATAAATCGTGTTTTTTTTCATAGTTTGGGTGGGGGGGCGACTTATACTGAGGAGCGACTCAAAATAAAAAAAAATAAAAAAGAAGAGTGAACCGCGGTTAACGAACCGCGATGTAGCAAGGGATTACTGTAGTTTGAACTGCAAGTGACGTCAGCGGCGCGGCGGTTGTTTACATAAAGGACAAAGGATTCGATCACGGGATGACAAAGATGATGAAGGGCCCCACGTACTACCGGCATCATTAGCGGCTTTGTTTGTAAGTGACACGGAGGACGAAGAGTTTGAAAGATTTAATGATTTGGAGTGACACAGAAAGTTTCACTCTACGGAGCTCTCTTCCACCTCCGTGGCTGGAAGTGCCACCTCCGGGGATGGAAGTCTACGCCGCCACACGCCTGGAAGTCGGCGCCGGTGCTTGGGGCCATGTGGCAATGAACTATTTATGTTATAGTTATTTGATATATTTTATTTCGTGTAGCAACTTGTATATGTTTTTATTGTTACAGTTCAGTAGTTGTTGGCTCGTTGAACTCTTGTTTTGTTAAATAAAGAGACGTTTACCAAACCCACGTCTTTCCTGGTACTTTGTTAACGCTACAATATTGTTATATACTAGATCTGTGGAATAACGACGAGGCTGACCTCAGCGGCGCACGTCCGCCGTTGTTGACAAAGGACGAGGAATTTGATCGATGGATTTAATGACTAAGAATGTATTGCATGGAACAATACATTTAATTTATAAAGTTATAGGGACGTTAATCCTTGTTATATATGTGCGCTTGTGTTACCAGTAATTGAATGTGTGTCATATTTAAACATCAACATATTTGTTTTATTTCTAAAAAAAAACGTGACTTTATGTTGTGTCACGTATAGACCCAGAAGCAGACATGACACAAAATTTGAAAAGTAAAAGTCTTTATCAAGTATCAACAGAAAGCAGGGCTGGGCACTCAAGAAAACGAGACATTCCACCTGGAAGAAAGCTCAACGCACTGACAACTTCTCACAGAATAATCCAAATTAATATACTGTAAAACCCATGGGCCCCGGCCAGGCACAGCCCGAAAAGGAAACGTGGGTCCCCCTTCCCATGGGCTCACCACCTGTGGGAGGGGCCAAAGGGGTCGGGTGCAGTGTAAGCTGGGCGGCGGCCAAAGGCAGGGACCTTGGCGGTCTGATCCCCGGCTGCAGAAGCTGGCTCTTGGGACATGGAATGTCACCTCTCTGGCTGGAAAGGAGCCCGAGCTGGTGTGCGAGGCAGAAAAGTTCCGACTAGACATAGCCGGACTTGCCTCCACGCACAGTTTGGGTTCCAGTCCAAGCCCTCTCGAGAGGGGCTGGACTCTCTTCCACTCTGGAGTTACCCACGGGGAGAGGCGTCGAGCAGGTGTGGGTATACTTATTGCCCCCCGGCTGGGCGCTTGCACATTGGGGTTTACCCCGGTGAACGAGAGGGTAGCCTCCCTCCAGCTTTGGGTGGGGGGACGGGTCCTGACTGTTGTTTGTGTCTATGCACCAAACGGCAGCTCAGAGTACCCACTCCTCTTGGAGTCCCTGGAGGAAGTGCTGGAGAGCGCTCCTTCTGGGGACTCCATCGTTCTACTGGGTGACTTCAATGCTCATGTGGGCAATGACAGTGAGACCTGGAAGGGCATGATTGGGAGGAACGCCCCCCCCCCGATCTGAACCCGAGCGGTGTTCTATTATTGGACTTCTGTGCTCGACACGGATTTTCTATAATGAACACCATGTTCAAACATAAGGGTGTCCATGTGTGCACTTGGCACCAGGACACCCTAGGCCGCAGTTCGATGATCGACTTAGTAGTCGTGTCATCGGATTTGCGGCCGCATGTTTTGGACACTCGGGCGAAGAGAGGGGCAGAGCTGTCAACCGATCACCACCTGGTGGTGGGTTGGCTCCGATGGTGGGGCAAGATGCCGGTCCGACCTGGCAGACCCAAACGCTCTGTAAGGGTCTGCTTGGAGCTTCAACTCCCACCTCCGGCAGAGCTTTTCCCACGTCCCGGGGGAGGCGGGGGACATTGAGTCCGAGTGGACTATGTTCCGCGCCTCCATTGTTGAGGCGGCCGACCGGAGCTGTGACCGTAAGGTCATTGGTGCCTGTCGTGGCGGCAATCCCCGAACCCGCTGGTCGACACCGGCGGTAAGGGATGCCGTCAAGCTGAAGAAGGAGTCCTATCGGGCCGTTTTGGCCTGCGGGACTCCGGAGGCAGCTGACAGGTACCGGATGGCCAAGCGGAACGCGGCTTCGGCGGTTGCGGAGGCAAAAACCCGGGCGTGGGAGGAGTTTGGCGAGGCCATGGAGAATTACTTCCGGACGGCTTCGAGGAAATTCTGGTCCACCATGCGGCGTCTCAGGAGGGGGAAGCAGTGCAACGTCAACACTGTTTACAGTGGGGATGGCGTGCTGCTGACCTCGACTCGGGACGTCGTGAGTCGGTGGGGGGGAATGCTTCGAAGACCTCCTCAATTCCACTTACACGCCTTCCATTGTGGAAGCAGGGCCTGGGGACTCTGAGGCGGACTCTCCAATCTCTGGGGTCGAAGTCACTGAGGTAGTTAAAAAACTCCTCGGTGGCAAGGCCCCGGGGGTGGATGAGATCCGGCCGGAGTTCTTAAGGGCTCTGGATGTTGTGGGGCTGTCATGCCTCTACAACATTGCGTGGACAGTGCCTCTGGATTGGCAGACTGGGGTGGTGGTTCCCCTCTTTAAGAAGGGGGACCGGAGTGTGTGTTCCAATTACAGGGGAATCACATTCCTCAGCCTCCCTGGTAAGGTCTATTCAGGGGTGCTGGAGAGGAGGGTCCGTCGGGAGGTCGAACCTCGGATTCAGGAGGAGCAGTGTGGCTTTCGTCCTGGCCGTGGAACAGTGGACCAGCTCTACACCCTCAGCAGCATCCTCGAGGGTTCACGGGAGTTCGCCCAACCAGTCCACATGTGTTTTGTGGACTTGGAGAAGGCGTTCCACCGTGTCCCTCGGGAGGTTCTGTGGAGGGTGCTTCGGGAGTACGGGGCGCTGAGCCAACTGATAAGGGCGGTTCGGTCCCTGTATCACCGATGCCAGAGTTTGGTCCGCATTTCCGGCAGTAAGTCGGATTCGTTCCCAGTGAGGGTTGGACTCCGCCAAGGCTGCCCTTTGTCACCGCTTCTGTTCATAATTTTTATGGACAGAATTTCTAGGCGCAGCCGAGGCGTTGAGGGGGTCCGGTTTGGGGACCTCAGCATCGCGTCTCTGCTTTTTGCAGACGACGTGGTGCTGTTGGCTTCTTCAGGCCGTGATCTCCAGCTCTCACTGGAGCGGTTCGCAGCCGAGTGTGAAACGGTCGGGATGAGGGTCAGCACCTCCAAATCCGAGTCCATGGTGTCACGAACGGAGTGTAGAAATGGAGCAGGACGACCAAATGCAGCTTGGACCAGGGTTTATTACAGCAAACTCAAAAGACAGGAACCAAACAACCTCGTGGCAGTGACACATGCATTGTCCACAATGCTCCGACATCGAGTGGCACACAAACAGAACTTAAATACAACACAGTTAACAAGAGGCAGGTGTGTATGATCACACTGATCATGGGCACACAGGAGGGGAGGGGCGAGCACACAGACACAGAAACGACGACAACCTATACACAGCAAAACTGGGGACGAGGCATGACACATGGTCCTCGATCGGAAAAGGGTGGAATGCCCTCTCCGGATCGGGGATGAGATACTGCCCCAAGTGGAGGAGTTCAAGTATCTTGGGTTCTTGTTCACGAGTGAGGGGAGGATGGACCGCGAGATCGACAGGCGGCTCGGTGCAGCGTCGGCCCTAATGCGGACTCTGTACCGGTCCGTCGTGGTAAAGAGAGAGCTGAGCCAAAAGGCAAAACTCTCAATTTACCGGTCGATTTACGCTCCTACCCTCACCTATGGTCACGAGCTATGGGTCGTGACCAAAAGAACGAGATCCCGGATACAAGCGGCCGAAATGAGTTTTCTCCGCAGAATGTCCGGGCTCTCCCTTAGAGATAGGGTGAGAAGCTTGGTCATCCGGGAGAGATTTGGAGTAGAGTCGCTACTCCTCCACGTTGAGAGGAGCCAGATGAGGTGGCTCGGGCATCTCATCAGGATGCCTCCTGGACGCCTCCCTGGGGAGGTGTTCCGGGCATGTTCCACCGGTAGGAGACCCCGTGGACGACCCAGGACGTGCTGGAGAGACTATGTCTCTCAGCTGGCCTGGGAACGCCTTGGGCTCCCCCGGGATGAGCTGGATGAAGTGGCTGGGGAGAGGGAAGTCTGGGAGTCCCTCCTCAAGCTGCTGCCCCCGCGACCTGACCCCGGATAAGCGGAAGAAGATGGATGGATGGATGGATAGGGCTAGGACATGATAAGCCTAGGCTTCTTCCTATTCCTTTTTGAACAGTGATATATATTGTTTGTTGTTTGTTTTTTGTTGTTTGTTTTTTATTGTTTTTATTCTTTAAATCATGTTCGAAATAAAGATTCATTCATTCATTCATGTCAGACAATATTTTCACTGACAGATCTTTGAGGTGTGGCGAATACATACAACAAAATAAAATGACACAACTGGCATAAAAACAATGACATAACAGGACAAAGCATACAAGGGAAACGCAACAGGCATAGCAACTGATGCATTATGGAATCAGGCTAGTGACAGAATGAACTTATAATAAAAGCACAAAGCTTAAAGGATCAGCCTATGCATCATTTCAGTATTATTATTGTTGTTTGCTGATTACAAATGTAAAAATTTACATTGGTTCAACAAAGCAATAATCTCCTAAATAAAAGCCCAAGTTATTAAATAATTCTTACATGCAGCACATAGAACTGACGCATCTATATAAATGTATAATGATTTCACGTTGTAATGTCTTGATGCACCAGAGATCTTGAAGACACAAATTGGCTAGCATTAGCGCTACTTGGCTATTAGTGTTACTCCACTGCTTCACCTCATTAATAAATCCACACGAACGGAATGTATACAGTCAAACCAAACCGTTTGATTCGGTTTCAAAAGCCATTCCACCCCTAGTTTATTTGCATGTGAGTTCCTACACTTGGTGGCAAAAGCGAGTTCAGTGTTTACCATCGCGGTCTGACGACGTGCCGTGGTAACTCGCACGAGCTTTGCCCTAACCTCGAGCTGGTCGATGGATTAACGAGCGGGTTCATTGTCTCCTCCAGGGCTCCTCCGACTTTAGAAAGAGAAGAATGAACTATGAAATGAACAAGTTCATAAAAAAAATATGTGAACTGAACTGGACTGAAGAAATTGGCTTAGAAAATGAACTTCCTGAATACTGTCTAATGACATCTTAGCATCATAGCATGTTAACATTAATTGACTTATTGTGTTATTGTAGATACCATTTAGAAAGATGAAGGCTAGTGCTTCGTCATAACAAGTCAATGATGAAGGCCAATGAGCTTCCCCTCTCTTCTTCACATTCCTCTTGGCAACTGACCCGTGTCGGACAGTTGAAGCGTATTCGTCCATGCTTGTCTGGCGGGATTATCCCAACTGGCGCCCCGCCTCCTCTGCTGGTTGTGTTGTCCCCTGGAAGCAGGATTGCAGCCAAGTGGGGTGGTGTTTCTGTCAACTGGGGGATGGGGGTGACGTAACATTGATTTTGCTGCCCCTATGGGTGATTTGAAGAAGTGATGTTGCAAAATAAGATCAATCAGAGCACTTCACATGACATTCACACCACTATGTTGGACACAACACACACACACACCAGTGGTGAACACACTCAGCTGTCTCTCAAGACTATTTTCTTCTACAGCACAAAAAAAAAAGCCGCAGCTGTATCAAAGTACTGTACAGTGCATAAGATCTTTTATGATAAATGAAGAATTACCTTTTTTGCCACCACAGAATAATCGCAAAGAAGTAAAACAAGGGCTTTATTAAACAATAGAAATATGACAATAAAATGAATGGACAATCGTTCTTTTTTTTTAATAAAATCAACACCTTTTATTTCTAAAATTTACATTGTGTATAGCAGCATACTTCATTTTCTTGTCTAAGCATAGTTAAATTGCTTAAAAAATCTCTAATGCAGTGGTTCTTAACCTTGTTGGAGGTACCGAACCCCACCAGTTACATATGCACATTCACCGAACCCCTCTTTAGTAAAAATCAACACATTCTTTTTCAAACACAAGACATCAATGTTTTTTTTACCGGTGCACAAAATGAGCCGTGCATGAACATCACCTTGTTCAAAGTACAAAACCGACATAATGCATGAACTCAAATCAAATTACATACCTGCAAATCAGTGCGACTTCTGCTGTTGCCTTTGCGAGACCAGTTCAGATATGTGTCATCATGAATTTACACAATAAATCAGGTGTGTTCGGACCTCCGCAGTGGAGGCTCTGTCGAACCCCTGAGACCGACTCACCGAACCCCTAGGGTTCGATCGAACCCAGGTTAAGAGCCACTGCTCTAATGTAATTTTGTCAAACTTTACGACAAATTATTCCTTTATTTATTTGCTCTACTTAGAGCTACCAAAAAATCAAAGTACAAGAAAACGTAAGTATTTTTCGTTGAACTTTTAAGAATTTAAGAATTTAACTTTTTCAGTGACACTAATTTAAAGTGAAAAAAAACCACCAAATCACTCCAGCAGTAGCCAGGCATTATATATAGTTAACACATGCAATACGAAAAACTGAGTGACTCTGCTTTTAGGAGCTGATCCAATTTTCTGCTGTATTGATTGATTGATTGATTGATTGATTGATTGATTGATAGAACTTTATTATCCCACAGTGGGGAAATTTTCTTGTCACAGCAGCGTACAAGAGTGCAAGAATACAAGAAACAAGTGCCAAATGTAAGAATGGATAAATAACAGACAAACAAGGACAAAGACAAGTGCCACGAGTAGCGCTAGAGATGAAACGGAAGGAAACCAACACATGATCAGGTGCCGCACGTGTTGTAGAGTCTGACAGCAGTGGGAATGAAGGACCCGCGGAACCTCTCCTTCCTACACCGTGGGTGTAATAGTCTGCTGCTGAAGGAGCTGCTCAGGGACCGCACAATGTCATGGAGGGGGTGAGAGGTGTTGTCCATGATGGATTTCAGCTTAACTAACATCCTCCTCTCACCCACAACTTCTATGGAGTCCAGGGGACAGCCCAGGACAGAGTTTGCTCTCCTGACCATTCAGCCTCCCTCTGTCCCGGTCCATACTGCCCCCTCTCCAGCAGACCACAGCGTAGAGAATGGCTGAGGCCATCACAGAGTCATAGAAGATCCTGAGGAGAGCCCTGCACACACTGAAGGACCTCAGTCTCCTCAGCAGGTGGAGGCAACTCTGGCCCTCCTTGTACAGGGCGTGGGTGCGATCAGTCCAGTCCAGTTTGTTGTTAAGGCGAACACCCAGGAATTTGTAGTTCTCCACTACCTCAATGTCCGATCCCTGGATGTTCACCGGAGTGAAGTAGGGTGCTGTCCTCCCGAAGTTCACGATCATCGCCTTCGTCTTGTTGGTGTTCAGCTGAAGCTGGTTGAGCTCACACCAGCTGACAAAGTCCTTGATGACCGTCCTGTATTCCAGATCGTTCTCTTCAGAAACATATCCAACATTGGCTGTGTCGTCGGAGAACTTCTGGATGTGGCAGTGTGTGGTGTCGTGGGTGAAGTCCGAAGTGTACAGGGTGAAAAGGAAATGAGAGAGCACCGTACCCTGCGGGACACCTGTGCTGCAGAGCAACACGTCAGACTCACAGCGATGTAAGCTCACGTACTGTGGCCTGTTGGTGAGAAAATCTGTAGCCCATGCAGCCAGGTGTTGGTCCACTCCCGCCTTCTCCATCTTCACCCTGAGCAGTGACGGCTGGATGGTGTTAAAAGCGCTGGAGAAATCGAAGAACATGAACCTCCCAGTGCTCCCGATGTCCTCCAGGTGAAGCAGTGATCTGTGCAGTAAATAAATGACTGCATCGTCCACCCCAACACCAGGCCGATAAGCAAACTGCAGGGGGTCCAGCTGTACTCCCACCAGTGAACGCAGGTGACCCAGGATGATCCTCTCCATAGTCTTCTTCAGGTGGGAAGTCAAGGTAATCGGCCTGAAGTGGTTAGGCTCCTTGGGGCGCGGCACCTTCGGTACAGGGACCACGCAGGAGGTTTTCCACAGGGCTGGAACTTTATTCAGGCTCAGGTCGAACAGGTACATGACCACGCCACTTAGCTGATCCGCACAGTCCCTGAGCAGTCTCGGACAGATGTTGTCTGGGCCTGGGGCCTTCCCTCCCTTGATGTTCCTGAGTTGACTCCTCACCTGAAGATCTGTAAAGGAGAGGGGTGCGTGGGAAGACTGGGGTGGGGGAGCGAAGAGTGAAGAGTGAAGAGTGTCTTCGGGGGGTGAGAGGGGGTTGGTATGCTGGCGGGGGGGCTGGAGTGTTGAAGGTGGCAGGCTGAGGTGCGGAGGGGGAGCAGGCCGGGAAAGGTGAGGAGTGGGAGCAGGGTGGGTAAAGGGGTGGGGGGGGGCAGAATCAAATCTGTTGAAGAACAGATTGAGTTCATACGCCCAGTCCTTGTCCCCACAAGTTGGTTTCCTATCAACCCCTTTACCATGGCCTGAGATGGATTGCAGACCTCTCCAGATGTTTCTGGCGTTGTTAAGCTCCATTTGCTTCTTCAGCCTCCTCCCGTAGTTCTCCTTCCCCTTCCTGATCTTCAGCCGGAGTTCCTTCTAGACCAGGGGTGGGCAAACTTTGTGACTCACGGGCCGAACTGGGTTCTAAATTTGGACCGGAGGGCCGAACCAGGAGCAGATGGACGTAGTGTTTGTGTGAAGTAATATAAGCGACCTGTAAAGGTCATTGCATAAAAGATTTTGGCCTTTAGTAGGTAGTAAAGCATGGATATTCCAAGCAAGTTTTTTGAAAACAAATGCATTTATTAACAGCATTAAAAAAAAAAAAAAAATCACTAAAAAACTGCTATCAGTGATTCTCATAAAATACGACACTGTTATTATGAATAACAGTCTCCATCACTTCAGTGCCTGCAGGTCAGATTAATGAAAGATGTTTATCTTATGAGATCACATCAAACGGCAAACATTCTGACCAAATATATCATCTTGAAGAATCGGTGAAAGCATACATCCAAATAAAGTAATCAAAACGGCAACACGGTGAGGGGTATCTGAAAATCAGAGCAGAGTTTTAACTCACAAACACCTGGTAACAGAGGTGAGGAAACGGGAAACACTTCCTTAAAGTAAGCCTTAAGAACTTTACAGGTTAAGATTAGTCGCAAGCAGGTGGTGCATCAATGTCCTTGAGCATCCTGCATTGTTTGAAAATGAGAATGGTCGCTAGTTTCAATCCCTGCTATGTGTACAAATCATATTCAAAATGCATTTTTTTACAACAAACTTGAGAGCCTCCCCTTCATTTTCAGTGGGAACAGTGTTGTTGGTCTCCCTTTTTTGCTAGTGCATCATAGTCTGGAGTCAAATTTGTTGTGGCAATTCTTAGGAGAGATCCGTTTACCTCGATCTGTGACGGGTTGATGTGGCTGAATGTCACGTCGCGTACGTCGAGCCAAATTGGCCACTCTTTTAACATTCGGCACTCACTTCTTTTCTTCGGGCCACTCATTTTAATGGAAGGATTCCAGAGGAAGGTTTGTGGGTGGCTTTAGCGTAAAACTGTATCTGAAAGCTCAGCGAGCGAATTACAAGAATGCTGTCGTCACAGCCCACGCTCTAAATTCGGGACTGATACAAATAGAGCGCGAGTGCGCCATGTCCGTACTACTGAGTACGTACGTACACGCACTTGTGAGTGTGCACCGAGCTTTCTGACACGGCTTCCGGTAGTAAATGCGCAGGCGAGCGGTTCCCCATCTACTGGGGAAACGCAGTCATTGCAGGTAAAATGACCAAAAAAAAAGTTTAATAATAGAATTTATTCAGGGTTGGCGGGCCGGATTAAACGGTCCCGTGGGCCGGATGTGGCCCGCGGGCCGGAGTTTGCCCACCCCTGTTCTAGACTCTACGCAGCTCCTCTACGTCCCCCGAATTAAAGACTCTCTTCTTCTCATTAATCAGAGCCTTCATCTCGGAGGACACCCAGGGTTTATTGTTGGGAAAACATTGGACCAACTTGGAGGGCACAGTGTTCTCCACACAGAAATTAATGTGGTCCGTAATGCAGTGGGTCATGTCACTGCCATGGGGGCTACAGAGTGGTTCCCAGTCTGTATTCTCAAAGCAGTCTCTGAGCCTGGCAGTAGTCTCTTCAGACCACAACATCACAGACCTCCTCTCAGGTGGTCGTTGTTTCACCACTGGGGTGTAGTCTGTGACCAGATGGACGAGGTTGTGATCTGAGCGACCAAGTGGGGGGAGGAGGGATGAGGTGTATGCATCCTTGACATTAGCATACAACAGGTCCAAAGTTTTATTGTCTCTGGTGTGGCAATTTACATATTGCGTAAAGGTGAGGAGAGAAGAGGACAGGGAAGCATGATTGAAGTCCCCGGAGATGAGGAGGAAGGATTGGGGATGCTGAGTTTGAAGCTGAGAAACGATAGTGTGAATCTGGTCCGTAGCGGTAGCAGCGACAGTGAGGGATGTACTACACAGTTATAGCAATAACATGTGAATACTCCCTCCGGAGGTAGTACGGCCGCATGCTAACCACTAACGGCTCCAAGTCTCTGGAGCAGAGTTGCTCCTTAACACTGATGTGTCTGGGATGGTACCATCTATCGTTCACAAACACAGCGATTTCCCCCTCCCCTCTTCTTACCGCTCTCCGTAGCTCTCCTGTCAGCCCGCACCACTTGAAATCCGTCCAGGGAGAAGTGTGAGTTGGGCGAGAGATCGTTCAGCCACGTCTCCGTGAAGCACATGAGACTGCATTTGCGATATTCCCTCTGCATCCGGGTTAGCGCCGTTAGCTCTTCCATCTTGCTTTGAAGAGATCTTACGTTCCCCATGATGACCGACGGCAAGCACGGTTTAAACCGTCTTGTCCCATCGCCCACTGCCCCTCAGAGATGTTGGTATCTGGGAATTATGGTATATGATGGTCATTTTTGCCTAGAATTCACAATACGATATTGGTACCGGTACTTGGTGCAATACCACTTACCGGTTCTACGCCACATGCCGATGCCACACACCTGACATGCAGCCACATAAAGAAAAAAAAAGCAGTGTTCTATCCCACAGAGAGAACAATGACCTTGTTTCATATTATTTTCATTTCTCCAGCCACAACACTGTGCTTGTTGTGTGTCTGTTGTTTATATTGACATATTTTTATTTATTTGGCTGTATCTCTGCATGTGCAGTGCCTGTGACTGACGCTACGATTACGTTCTCGGTGCTGATTGGCTGTTGTGGACGAGGGACAGACTGTACCCATGTGGGCTTGCCGCAAATACTGACGGAAACTCACTGACTCACTACCCAACCCTGGATGAATGGAAGAAAATTGATGGATGAATAAGGTTTAGTTTTAGCAAAATGTTTAAGGAAAAGGTTTAGTTTTTGCAAAATGTTTAAGGTTTGAATTTGTACTATATTGCTTTGGTAGGTGAATACTAAATTGTAGGGATGTTTGATAACACTTTACTGACCAATACCAGTGCGAGTATTCAATTCTCAAGTCACTGATACAATACTAAGTACCAGCTCAGTAGCCTAGTGGTCGAGTGTCCGCCCTGCGACTGGAAGGTTGTGGGTTCAAACCCCGGCCGCGTCATACCAAAGACTATAAAAATGGGACCCATTGCCACCCTGCTTGGCAGCATTAAGGGTTGGAATTGGGGGGTTAGATCACAAAATGATTCCCGGGCGCGGCACCGCTGCTGCTCACTGCTCCCTTCGGGCATGGGTTAAATGCAAAGGACAAATTTCACCACACCCAGATGTGTGTGTGACAATCATTGGGTCTTTACCTTTTACCAATGGTACTTTTGATACACAAAAGTTCCCCCAAAAAACAGTGACAGAAAATTATGAAGAAACTCCCATATATCCCAATATATTATAAACTTTTTTTTTTATATAGCATTAATGTCAATTTCTACTCTCATTTTTAATTATAATGTTTTTTTCCCCCTCAGGGCCAGTACTGTGACATTTGTCGCTATGGCGACAGCGACCGTGCCCACCCCATCACAAACGCCATTGACGGCACAGAGCGATGGTGGCAGAGCCCGCCACTGTCACGCAGTACTAAGTTCAACGAAGTCAACGTCACACTGGACCTCGGACAGGTACTAAGGTTTCCGTTTCATAATTAGCCAAAAACTAATGTTTATTCTTAGGTAAATGTTTAACTTCAGTTTTTGTGAAACACTATGTATGGATGTACATATTAGCTATATAATACAGTGGAGCCTCGGTTTTCGACCACAATCCGTTCCAGAAGGCTGTTTGAGAAGTGAATCGTTCGAATTCCGAATCATGTTTTCCCATTACAAATAATGGAGAAAAATGTAATCCGTTCCAAGCAAAGAAAACGCCTTTTTTAAGCATTTTTTCATTTACGCATTTTTGTCCAATCGCGCAACTGCAGTGCACCGCCGAACGCGCAACCGTAGCGCGTCGCCGACCGCGCAACTGCACCGCGCTGGTCGCATTATTGTGACAGAGCCGTCGCTGAAATTTAGAAAATATTTTTAAAGTCCTGATGTACTTTCCAAAATTTAAGTGGACCTCAGTGCGCAGGGAGCTTAATTTTGTCTGATCGCGCAACTGCAGCGCACCGCCGAACGCGCAACCGTAGCGCGCCGCCGACCGCGCGACTGTACTGCGCTGGTCGCATTATTGTGAAAGAGCGGTTGCTAAAATTTAGAAAATATTTTTAAAGTCCTGATGTACTTTCCGAAATTTAAGTGGACCTCAGTGCGCAGGGAGCTTAATTTGGTCCGATCGTGCAACCGCAGCGCGCCGGGCGCTCAGTGTCGCATTGCTTTAGGAGCGTCTTTGTGTTTTAGGATGGCTTTACTGCTCCCACTTGCTTCCTTTGGAGGCATGATTAGAGTTTATGCAATCCTCAGAGTAACGAGAATGTAATAACGAACCGAGTCAGTTGGCATGCGGGTCCTCTCGTCTCATCTCGCGAGGTTCGACAACCGAATTTCGTCCGACATCTGAAGCAAAAAAATCTCCAATTTTTTGTTTGAATACTGATTTGTTCGAGAACCGGGACGTTCGAAAACCGAGGCTCCACTGTATTAAGTTTTGGCTAAATGCTTATGTTCTTTTCTGGTTAAATTATTTGCAAAATGACCAATCTTAAAACCTCCTCCTGGGAGGTAACAAATATGGTCCTTGAGATTTAAGTTCATTCAAGTTTTTCATTAGTAAATGACAATTGTATAGATTGTGAAGTGGACTTTTAAAATGTGTCTTCTTAAAGGCTTTTTGTAGGAAGTTGCAAATTTAAAACTTTCTAAAATTCAAACGTGTTTCAGCTGGATTTCCACAGTTTTTGTTCTCATCACATCTATATTACAGACACACAGGCAGGCACACATACACAACACAGTGTAGAAAGCTCTTATGATCTCTGCAATGTTCTGTGTGAAATCTTCCTGCTTGACTGGCCTCTTCATTTATTGCTGCTCTTTGTGTTTTTGTGTGTGCATCACTAAAGACCCCCAAAATAAAGTGTAGAAGGAATGTGAGTAAACCTGCCTCAACCTGCACACTTAAGAAGGGGTGGCACTTAAACATCCTGTGTGCAATAAGCGCTTGAAAGGGATGGAGGCACCATATGAGGGTGTTGTGGATGTCGAACATTGTTTGACACTTACTTGCTGTTCTATGGTCACAGATATTGTATGATGTCATGTTGCTCTGTGTAAAAGCTTTGTGTGTGTGTGTGTGTGTGTGCGTGCGTGCGTGCGTGTGCGTGCGTGTGTGTGTGCGCGCGCGCATGTTTGTTATACACTATTTAACTGTATTGTTCTATAAATATATAGCATATGAAAACTCGGGTTGATCAATCAAATTCAAATCAACATCGTGATGCAGAAGAATGTAATTACGGCCTGAGCAGCGACAGCTGCGAGGTCACTATTGTTTTAGTAAGAGTTTTTCTTATTTTTTTTCTGTGAAGCATTGCATTTTGACACCCTAAACCTGCACAAAAACTCACCAATCTTTGCACACTCATTGGCTCTGGTGAAAAATTTGCCATTTTAAAGTTGTCTTAAATGATGAAAACAAATACCTCTGTAGCGGCACCTACAGTGTAAAAATAAAACCCATTCCCGGTTGGTTTGACCGGAGAGTGATGAAGGCCGAGCCGTGCCTTTTCTTTTATAACCTTTGTTCGTTGATACTATAATTGAGTGCATTACATTACAAATAGACGTGATAGTGGCACCTCTGTGGATTGTTGGCGGGTCTGGGAGGCGTCAAGAGGACACGTAATTAAAACCGGGGCAGCCGAGCTTAGCTAATGGCTAATAGCGAGAATATTAGCTTCAGAAAATGGATGGATAGCAAACGCTATGACACTGCAACGTGTTCTACTGTACTTGTTGGAATGTAAAGACCCACGGATTGTTGGAAGTACAGCTCTAGAGTGATAGTTTTAATCATTTGTTTTATTTTGGTCCTTGAAAATTGCAAGAAAATGTTTGTTGGTCCTGCTTTAATTTAAAATGTTTGTGCGCGGGTATAAGTGAGCATTTTGTTGTGAAATGTATGTGTTGAAATGTCACTGCTAAGTACCAATAAATTTGTGATTTTTTTTGAGCATTACTATTAAATATATTTAAAATGCTAGTCAGTCTATAATTGAGTGGAATACAGTACACATTGACACGATAGTTGCACCTCTGTAGATTGTTGTCGGGTCTGGGAGGCGTCAAGAGGCCACGTAATTAAAACCGGGGCAGCCGAGCTTAGCTAATGGTTAATAGCGAGAATATTAGCTTCAGAAAATGGATGGATAGAAAATGCTATGACACTGCAACATGTTTTACTGTACTTGTTGGAATGTAAAGAGCCACGGATTGTTGGAAGTACAGCTCTAGTTTTAATAATTTGTTTTATTTTGGTCCTTGAAAATTGCAAGAAAATGTTTGTTGGTCCTGCTTTAATTAAAAATGTTTGTATGAGTGTGCATTTTGTTGTGAAATGGGTGTGTTGAAATGTCACTGCTAAGTACCAATAAATGTGTGATTTGTTTTTGGAGCATTACTATTAAATATAGATAAAATGCTAGTCAGGGTCATCAAATCGCCTAACTTTATTACCGTAATTTCACAACCATATTGCGCACATAAACGCCTTTAATTTTCTCAAAAAACGAAGGTGCGCCTTTTAAGAAGGTGCGCCTTTTAAGAAGGTGCGCCTTTTGTGTGGACCAAGTTAAAAAAATCTGTAAAGTTGTTTTGCGTGGCTTCCGTAATATACAGGGGGAGACGTAGATCTGGACCAAAAAAATAATCAGAGGACTAGACGTAACACGTAGAGGAGTACAAACCTTTGCCGCCATTGTTTTGTGTGGCTTCCGCCACGTTGATCGGGACAAAAAAAACAATCACAGGACTAGACGTGTCACGTAAAGGAGTACGTACCTTCGCCGCCATTGTTTGTGTAGCTTCCGCCACAGAGACGTAATATACAGGCACCCGATGAACCAATCAGAGGACATTACGTTTTACGTCGATCGGGGCGGTAAACCAATCAGACGACTGGATGTAATACGTAGAGGAGTACGTACATCCGCCGCCATTGGCTTCTGCTACACGTGATATACAGGCACCCATTTGCTTACGTTTATGTTTGCTTACGTTTACGTTTGCTTACGAGGCACAATCAGAGGACTGTAGAGGAATACGTACCTCCGCATAGACAGAGACATGCTTACGAGGCACAATTCAAGCTTCCTGGAAAGCTGGGATCATTGCCGAAAAGCAACGTGAAAACGACGAGACAATGACAAGGGAATTGGCATGTCAGATGGCGAACTTGCCCAACTGTTTAATTTGGATACAGAAGATGAGGACTTGGACGGATTTGCGTATGAATATCGATCAACAATAATGTGAGTACAGTAGAGTACATGGTTAAACAGTAGAATAAAGTACAACCGAACTCACTTTCTTGCTCCCGTGACGTTTTTTTTTTTTTGTTTACCGTAATTCATGGCATACATGCGCCTTATCAAAGTCAAAGTCAAAGTCAGCTTTATTGTCAATCCCTTCATACGTCAAGACACACAAAGAAACCGAAATTCCGTTTCCTCCATCCCACGGTGACGAGACATACAAGTAGGCGACACAAAACAAAAACAAGTAGGCACAAACCATAAATAATAAATAATAAATAAAATAAAATGAGCGATGATGCGGTGCGCCCTATGTGTGTGTTAAATACAGTAATAGCACACATAACTGAGACTGCGCCGTTTAGTACGGTGTGCCCTTTGGTCGTGAAAATACGGTAATAGGTACTGATACCCATCAGGGCAGCACGGTGGTCGGTTGAAATGTTTTTTTTCTTTTAACCTGCAACAACAGATACAGATTTTGTTGTATACAAAAAGTATTGTAGTAATGTGTAACATGATCAGCAGAATTCGGACCCAGAAACAGAAGTCGAAAAATAATTGTCTTAATGTAAAAACAATACAAAGTAACAGGGCTGGCTGCAGAAGGGGATGGCAGAAAACTAGACCTTCTGACAAGGTTTCATTGTGCAATTCAAGCTAATGAAAAACACCCAGCCAATCACAACCCTGCGATGCAAAATAAATGACAATTGCAACTGACAACATCAAGGACCCATACTATCACAGCATGTCGTACATCCCATTTTTTTATTGATAGAAATTGTTTATGCTGTTATATGAATGATATCTACAATTTGTATTTCTGAATCTAGTGAAGTCATATCTTATAGCAAAATTCCGCCACTGCACTTATTGGGTCAGAAGTTATCTGCTCTGTCTTATCATTTTAGCCTCCCTCCTCCTCCTCTTCCTGGTCTGGAACACTTGTGGAATTTGTAGCAGATTAACATATTAATGAGGCAATGGGAGTAGGGTCAGTCTGAGTTTATGATTTACGAGCTAAATACCGTATTGGCCCGAATATAAGACGATGTTTTTTTTTGCATTGAAAAAAGACTGAAAAAGTGGGGGTCGTCTTACATTCAGGGTCTAGACATTGTACCCATTTACTTGTGCGCAGCGGTAAGTTAAAGGTTGCTGGTTTCGACTGAGTATGTTGCTGTGATCGTGTGCGTCTTTGACACAAAGTGAGTACAGTCAAACCTCGGTTTTCGAACGTCCCGGTTCTCGAACAAATCGGAATTCGAACAAAAAATTCGAGATTTTTTTGCTTTGGTTGTCGAACAAAATTCGGAGGTCGAACCTCGCGAGATGAGCCGGGAGGACCCGAAAAAACCCAACCACGCGGCCCGGATACCGACTGACTCCGTTCGTTGTTATGGTATTTTCGTTGCTTTGAAGATTGTATTAAGTGGGAGCAGTAAAGCCATCCTAAAACACAAAGACGCTCTTAAAGCAATGCGACAGTAAGCGCCTGGCGCGCTGCGGTTGCGCGATCGGACCAAATTAAGCTCCCTGCGCACTGAGGTCCACTTAAATTTTGGAAAGTACATCAGGACTTTAAAAATATTTTCTAAATTTCAGCGATGGCTCTGTCACAATAATGCGACCAATGTGGTACAGTTGCGCGGTCGGCGATGCGCTACGGTTGCGCGTTCGGCGGTGCGCTGCAGTTGCGCGATCGGACAAAAATGCACAAATGAAAAAATGCTTAAATAAGGCGGTTTTTTTTAGTCTTGGAATGGATTAAATTTTTTATTGGTAATGGGAAAAATAGATTCGGAATTCGACCGATTCGCTTCTCGAACCGCCTTCTGGAATGGATTGTGGTCGAAAACCGAGGTTTGACTGTATATATATTTCATTGTTACTACTGTCCACTGTTATGCCGTTTGTCCGATTGCTGTCTGCTTCGTGTGCGCGCTGATTGACAGCTCTGGCGCGCTCCTTTAAGTTTGCCTCGCATCGCACGAGCAGTGTACACGCATGACTACAGCCGTTACGCAGTGGCACAGTGACGAACGGTCGCCAGCAAATGTATTTTGTTGTCTCGATGACTTATGTTTGGTGTGTTGCCGAGAGTATTTCATTCATGGTTATTTAGTATAGTTAGTTATGTCATGTGTGCCGTCTACCAGTGTTGTGTGACGTCAGAAGTTGAGCGTTGACTTACGTGCTGTATTTCTGTCTGTTGCAGAACCACACACACACACACACACACGCACACACCCACACCCATGCGCACACACACACACACGCACACACACCTCACACACCCTTCACACGCTTCATACAATAATCACACACACACAAGAATCACATTCACACACCCAGACTCACCCATGTACACTACACACACCTGCTCTCACATCCTTACGACCAAACGTGTGCCTATATATACCCTTTTGCCCGTTTGCCTGTATGCCCCTATGAGCCACAGTGCCTGTTACTTTTTTGCCAATAATTCAGTAAAGCAATCAAAACTGAACCATGTCTTCCCTCCTGTGTTCTGACCGACACCCGGGGGCAAAAAGAGCATAACCATCCGAGCCAACCCCCTATACCAGGGGTGTCCAAACTTTTTGCAAGGAGGGCCAGATTTAATAAAGTGAAGGGGCCAATAGTTTTTTCAGACATTTTTTAACTACAAAAAGGTCATGCAAATACACACTGTTATAAAACAAATTTCGGGCGGCTCGGTGGAGCACTGGGTAGCACGTCCGCCTCACAGTTAGGAGGGTGTGGGTTCGATTCCACCTCCGGCCCTCCCTGTGTGGAGTTTGCATGTTCTCCCCGGGCCCGCGTGGGTTTTCTCCGGGCACTCCGGTTTCCTCCCACATCCCAAAAACGTGCTTGGTAGGCCGATTGAGCACTCCAAATTGTCCCTAGGTGTGAGTGCGAGTGCGTATGGTTGTTTGTCTCTGTGTGCCCTGCGATTGGCTGGCAACCGGTTCAGGGTCCCCCCCGCCTACTGCCCGATGACGGCTGGGATAGGCTCCGGCACGCCCGCGACCCCCGTGGGGACTAAGCGGTACAGAAAATGGATGGATGGACAATTGTCTTTATTTTTCAAATGACAAAATAACCAAATATAAGCCATTCAGGCAGATGTGAACAACTCTAAAAACACAAATTCTGCCTTTCATTCATATCTGAAGAGTCAGATACAAACTGTTTGAAATACCTTACATTTACATGAGTTTAAAATTATTCTTGCCTCATGAACATTTTAAACAGGAGTTATAAGTAATGCAAATTTGTCTGTTATTATTAAAACTTAAAACAAGTGAGTTTTGCTCTTGTCATTTACAATATCTTTCAGAAAGTAATAGTTTGTGTCATGTCTACAGGTTTATAACATCAACAGTATTAACATGGCCACTTCGTAATATTTAATATTAAGTAATATTTAATTTTTATTTAATTTTGACTCACAGCCCCGCGTGAAGAATCGCTGTTGTGATGCCATTTCAGCTTGGAGCTGCTTCACTTTATCAGCGCGGTTACTCCCTGTTAGCTTGTCGTATGTGTCAGCACGTTTAGTCTAATAGTGTCTCTTTAGGTTGAAATCCTTAAACAAGGCAACCGTCTCTTTAGAAATTAGACAAACACAATTGCCTTGATTTTCAGCGAAGAAGTATTGTAATTCCCATTTCTCTTGAAAGCGACGGCCCTCAATGTCAACTGTCCTCGTTTTCTTTGCAGTAGCCATGGCAGAAATGAGCGGCGAGGGGTGGTGCTGCCACCCTTTGGTAATAGGAGGGATTACAGGTTCAAATTTCATTTTTTTTATATTCAGTTTGACAGTGCAGGCGGCCCATAAATAATACATTATAAGACCAAAGCTGCGGGCCATATGAAATCTGATCGGGGGCCGGATTTGGCCCGCGGGCCGGACTTTGGACATGCCTGCCCTATACAGTCCTCAGGCTCCCCAACAATAGCGGTAGCAGTTAGCATTATTTTATTGCAATGTTTTTCCTTATTCAGATTTGTTTCAAGACTACAGTTACAGTTAGACTTCACTTTGATGGTTAATGCAGTTATTGCAATTTTGTTGTTTTATCACAATAGATTGGTTTATTTACATTTCAAAAACCAGTAGCCATTCATTTACAAATGTGATTGCACTTTAGTTTACATATTTAAATGTTCAGATATTAAGATGTGATAGACTGTTTTTGTATGATTTGAATGAGGCAAAATATCATGCTTTTTCTCTTGAATATATTGCTATAATCATTTGTTTCAGATGTAAGAATTTTCTGTATAAAACTTAAATTTGGTGTTTAAAAAGTATTTTTTTAAACTTGAGTCTTGAAAAAGAGGGGGTCGTCTTATAATCAGGGTCGTTTTATATTCGGGCCAATACGGTATGTTAATTCTGTTTTACATAATCAGAAAATGGATGGATGAATGTTTAATACTCATGTTTCATTTGTAAGTTTTACAGGAATTTTAGCATGGGAGCAACCCTGCTTTTGGAATTTTCATTGTAGTTTTTATTTATATTAGAGTTTAAAATTCTGTTTTAATTTTTCTTTAGAGCTGTTCTTCCCATTGTTTTCTATTTTTTCGAAAATGCGCCGTGTATTAGTTTTTTTTTTTTTTAAAGGTCACAATAAGTAATGCATAATAAAGTAAACTACAATTCCCAAATGGCTGTTTGACCTTTTGTCTTGTGTATGGACAAACAGTAATACTAAATTAAAAACATTTAAAATAAACCCAAAGATAAAAATGAAGGACATTTTCTGTATAACTATAGTTAGTTTTAGTCTAGTTTAAACGTAAAATGTAGTTTGTTAGTTCCCGTTTTTGTTTCATTTCATTCATAAAAATGTATTTTAAATTTTAGTTTTTGTAATTTCTTCTGTGTTCATTAACTGAACAACCTTGACTGAAAGTGGCATAGCATGCTTAGCACAGATGCTGAAATAAAACAAAGTAGAAGCACTGATATACTAACTGTTGCACTTAAAAAAAGAAGAGACTGAAACATAAATAGCAATAATTTACAAAATCAGTAAAAAATGAACGTGAAATAGTTGCCATATTACTTAATTTTGGTGGTAGTTTTTTTATTTTAGTGTGTAAACTAATATAAAAAAAATAACCTTATATGTTGTCTAAGAGCTAGGTTTAGCTTCATTTTTAATGCGATCAAAATTTCTTATGGCTTTGCCAAGATTTTGAACTGAGTCCAGTGGTACCTCTACTTAGGAATGCTGATACTTACGAACTTTTCGAGATACGAACTAGTGTAGTCAAGTATGTCTCCTAACACTATTCATATGAAACTCGAAATCATAAAGAAGCATGTTGAAGGCATGCGTATCCTCGAGCTTGCGAGGGAGTATGTGCCAAAGTAGGTGCCCCCATGAAAATCTTTATCCCTTGCTGCGGGAGTGTGTACGCCTTGAGTGCGGCAGGTAGTACAAGCCTGTTTTCGATAAAGAAGGAAGAACACACTATTGTGTTGGTCAATTTCTATCTTTAGACGCTTGGTTCCTTTTCTTTTCTTTTTAAAGTTCTCACTCGCATTCTGCGCGAGGCGCGTTCAATGACCACTCACACTCAGTTGGAAAACTCATTAATTGCACCAAAAAGTAATGATGAGTACGTGAGCACATTCCAAAGAACCATACAATGATTTGTCAGCCTGATTTTTTCTGTGTTCTCGGCGGCATTTTTACAAGTGTAGAAAATTAGAACAGGTTCCCCCCTCCCCAAGCAAAGTCTGGAGGTCAAGAATGAAGTGACATTTCTTTCAAGAAAAAAGTGACATTTATTTTTGTTAGAAAAGTTTGAAAAAGCAAAAATAAAACTGTTGTTTCCTGTGTGTTTTACACAGAGTAAAAGGGCAAAAATTGTGACTTTTGGGATAGTCAGGCACACATTTTTTGCTTTTACGATACAATACGCTGGATTGCTGATTGTGGCATATCATGGTCAGCAAACATCAGTAAATTAAACAGTAAAGACAGTAAAATAAACTTGCCCCGGCTGGAAAATGAATTTGCGCATGAATTTTTGTGCCAAGCGCACGAGCGTCACTTTGCATAAATGGAGTCATTAAAACCCCAGGATCTTGACGGCACTGGAAGCATTTAGTCCAGAAGATGACGTCATGTTAGCTCTTCGCTGATTGGTTTGTTTTGCCGCCTGTTTGCTCAGGTTTTTCCTGCCTTAGAAATTAGCTTGATATGACTATTCACCAGACGCAATGGATTGTACAGCATTGAGTCTAAATTTCCAGGCTATAACACTATTAAGCCAAAACAAAACACTTTATTAAATATTTTGCATAAATATGTGTGACTCTAAAGGCACGGTCTTCCAATATTTGTTCTTGTTGTACTACACCAGTGTTACACATGGAAGGTTCTACTGTGGAAATCAGCTCTTGCATTGGATGTGATGAGGTGCTGTACCTAATATAGTGGCATACGTCCATTGTTTTGAGCAAATGTGCTGAAAGAAGTTACAAACTACAACATGAGCCCAAAATGAGGGTTGCAGGTGAAGCTCCTCACCCTTTTGCTATCACATCCTCTCTGGCACTGGGAATAGCAGCAGTCTCTTTCCGTGACTAGGAATTTTCTTATCTCTAATCCTTATGATGCTCGTGATGCTCCTCCTTCACTTTTCCCAACGCTGGCACATTGGTGTCTTCTTGTGTACGCGCACGCACGTACGCGCGAACACACACACACACACACACACACACACACACACACACACACACACACACACACACGCACACACACACACAGAAAGGCAAACTGTGGCATCCTTCAATCTTCCCTGTTTTGGCAAGAATGAATTCCTTCAATGTCCGAGCTGAATCTTGTTGAACACCACCTACAACATAGGTATCAAACTCAGGGCCTGGGGGCCAGATACGGCCCGCCACATCATTTTATGTGGCCGCGAGAACAAATTTGGCATCAACTTTGTGTCATTACTAAAATTACAAATTGTCGTCACTTTAAAAAAAATAGACATTGCTTGCAATTTTTATTACAATTCGACTTTTTAAAATATTTGAACAGTTTTTACTAGTCTCTGGTTTCAAAACTAGTTATTCATCAGTTTGTTTTGTAGCCTATACTGTATATACTAAACGACGTTGACAATCATAACAGCCCTCCAAGGGAAACTATGACTACGATGCGTGGCAAAAATGAGTTTGACACCTGTAACCTACAACAACAGTCACTGTCAACCTCAATGAAAGACGGGGACATTGAAGAAGCCTGAAGATGAGATAATTCATAATCCTCCTCAGAAGTCAATATTTCCACCATCATTTAAATGCAATATGCCACTTTTTCATCCTTGTCTCAACATGCTCCATTTCTTTAGTTGGGAAGACAAGCACATTTTTTTTCCACCATCTAGCATGTTTAGGATGAACACCTGGAACATGAAGATGGTGTTTATGGGGAACATTGCCTGTCATTGCACGCACAGGCGCACACATATACACACGCACACACGCACGCACGCACGCACACACACACACTCCAACTCAGGTTCCACCTAGGCTACACTTGATCACCCCATCCGTCCCTGTTTTCCAGTGTATTCGTCCCATGATCCTTCCGTAGTCCAACAGTATTTTTTGTATCTACCGTAATTTTCGGACTATAAGTCGCGTTTTTTTTCATAGTTTGGGTGGGGGGGCGACTTATAATAAGGAGCGACTTATATGTGTTTTTTTTCAAAAAAGGGAAACCGCGATAAACGAACCGCGATGTAGCAAGGGATTACTGTAATTTGAATTTCAAGTGACGTCAGCAGCGCGACGCGGCGTGGCGCGGCGGTTGTTTACATAAAGGACAAAGATTGATCACGGGATGACGAAGATGACGAAGGGCCCCACGTACTACCGGCATCATTAGCGGCTTTGTTTCTAAGTGACACGGCGGACGAAGAGTTTGAAGGATTTAAGGATTTGGAGTGACACAGAAGGTTTGAAAAACTATTATGGCTTTTACCCACGCCCGGTCCTACTCGACGGAGCTCTCTTTCACTTCCGTGGATTGAAGTCGGGGGCCGGCGCTCGGCCGGGTGGCTGTCCAGGGACGGTGGATGGGGCTCGGACAATGCTTTTACGCACGCCCGGTCCTACTCTACCGAGCTGTCTTTCACCTCCGTGGATGGAAGTCGAGGGCCGGCGCTCGGCCGGGTGGCTGTCCGGGGACGGTGGATGGGGCTCGGTCATGGCTTTTACGCACGCCCGGTCCTATTCTATGGAGCTCTCTTCCACTTCCGTGGCTGGAAGTCCACGCCACCACACGCCTGGAAGTTTGTTTTGTTAAATAAAGAGCCGTTTACCAAACCCACGTCTTTCCTTGAACTTTGTTAACACTTCAATATAGTTATATAGTAGATCTGTGGAATAACGACGAGGCTGACGTCAGGGCGCACGCGCGGCGTTGTTGACGAAGGACGAGGAATTTGATCGATGGATTTAATGATTTAGAGTGCACAGATGGTTTGATAATACTATTGCTTATATAATAGTTATTTGATATCTAATTTATACATCGTTATATGGGCCTGTGGAATATTTTGAAGTGCAAGCGCGGTCAGCTGCGCGCACCCATTGTTGACAAAGGACGATCGATGGATTTAATGATTTGGAGTGACACAGATGGTTTGATAACATTATTGCTTATATAATAGTTATTTGATACATAATTTATATATCGTTATATGGGCCTGTGGAATATTTTGAAGTGCAAGCGCCGTCAGCGGCGCGCACGCATTGTTGACAAAGGACGATCGATGGATTTAATGAATTGGAGTGACACAGATGGTTTTATTAACGTGTTATTTATGTAATAGTTTTTTGAATAACTCTGAATTTTACGTCAGGGCCGTTCTCAGCTCTTCGTTTGTGTTTATGTCACGTTAGCATACCTATCGTTTAGCCTGTTGTTGCTCGTTCATGACTGTTCTTGATGTTGGATTTTGTCGAATAAATTGCCCCCCGAAATGCGACTTATACTCCGGAGCGACTTATATATGTTTTTTTTCACATTTTTGGGCATTTTATGGCTGATGCGACTTGTACTCCGGAGCGACTTATAGTCCGAAAATTACGGTACATATTATTTTTTTATAAATATACATTTTTTGTAATCTGCTACCATTTTACAGTTGTAGTCCAACCTGGCTGGGGACATATCAGGCAGGACAATGAAGCTATTCGAGCAAAATGTGAGGGCTGTGTGTTACGGATGAGTATAGCAGGGCAACCAAATGCAGCTTGGACCAGGGTTTATTGAGGGAAAAGGGAGTTGGAAGGGAAGATGGGGGGAACAGACAGACAGACTCGCAGACAGGAACAGAAGCTAACAGAAAAAGAGACAAAGACTGGAGACAAGAGACGAGAACGACGAGAACCGAAACAAGAGACTAAAGATGAGAACAATCCGACAAGAAACTTAAATACACGACAGGTAACGAGAGGCAGGTGACTGTGATGAGTACATAGATTGTGAATAGACACAGGATGGGAGGGGCGAGCACACAGAGACACGAACAGAAACCATGACAACACTAAAACAAAGAAACGAACGGAGACGGATTGTGACACTGTGGGTTGGAGTGGGATTAGAATTAATTTGACGATAAAATGTTAGTAAACTGGCGGCTCGGTGGCACACTGGTTAGCACTGGTTAAATCCATCGATCGTCCTTTATGTCAACAATGCCGGCCGGGTGCTCGCCGCTGACGGCGTTTGCACTTCAAAATATTCCACAGGTCCATATAACGATATATAAATTATATATAAAATAACTATTATATAGCGGCTCGGTGGCGCACTGGCTAGCACGTCCGCCTCACAGTTTGGAGGGTGCCGGTTCGATTCTACCTCCGACCCTCCCTGTGTGGAGTTTGCATGTTCTCCCCATGCTCGCGTGGGTTTTCTCCGGGCACTCCGGTTTCCTCCCACATCCCAAAAACATGCTTGGTAGTCCAATTGATCACTCCAAATTGCCTCTAAGTGTGAGTGCGAGTGCGGATGGTTGTTCGTCTCTGTGTGCCCTGTGATCGGCTGGCAACCGGTTCAGGGTGTCCCCCGCCTATTGCCCGATGACTGCTGGGGTAGGCTCCAGCACACCCGCGACCCCAGCGGTATAGAAAATGGATGGATGGATGTTAGTAAATTCACACAAAGGCACCTTGATCTGCAACTTTGAACACTCACACTTTCAGAGTAAAGCCAGGGCATCAGATTGAATTTCCGAATGCAGCCAACATAGAAAAAATAGTACTGTATTTTTCGGACTATAAGTCGCGTTTTTTTTCATAGTTTGGGTGGGGGGGTGACTTATATTGAGGAGCGACTTATATGTGAATTTTTTCACAAATTTTCAAAATAAAAAAAAATAAAAAAGTGGAACCATGATAAATGAACCGCGATGTAGCAAGGGATTACTGTAATTTGAATTTCAAGTGATGTCAGCGGCGCGGCGGTTGTTTACATAAAGGACAAAGATTCGATCACCGGATGACGAAGATGACGAAGGGCCCCACATCATTAGCGGCTTTGTTTGTAAGTGACACGGAGGACGAAGAGTTTGAAGGATTTAATGATTTGGAGTGACACAGAAGGTTTGAAAAACTATTATGGCTTTTAGGCACGCCCGGTCTTACTCTACGGAGCTCTCTTTCACCTCCGTGGATGGAAGTCGGGGGCCGGCGCTCGGCCGGGTGGCTTTCCGGTGACGGTGGATGGGGCTCGTACATGGCTTTTACGCACGCCCGGTCCTACTCTGCGGAGCTCTCTTTCATCTCTGTGGATGGAAGTCGGGGTCCGGCGCGCGGCCGGGTGGCTGTCCGGGGACGGTGGATGGGGCTCGGACATGGCTTTTACGCACGCCCGGTCCTATTCTATGGAGCTCTCTTCCACCTCCGTGGCTGGAAGTGCCACCTCCGGGGATGGAAGTCCACGCCGCCACACACCTGGAAGTCCACGCCGGTGCTTGGGTCCTTGTACTTTGTTAATGCTACAATCTAGTTATATACTAGATCTGTGGAATAACGACGAGGCTGACGTCAGGGCGCACGCGCGGAGTTGTTGACAAAGGACGAGGAATTTGATAGATGGATTTAATGATTTGGAGTGACATAGATGGTTTGATAATATTATTGCTTATACAATAGTTTTTATATATAATTTATATATAGTTATATGGGCCTGTGGAATATTTTGAAGTGCAACCGCCGTCAGCGACGAGCACCCGGGCGAGCACCCGGGCGAGCATTGTTGACATAAAGGACGATCAATGGATTTAACGAATTGGAGTGACACAGATGGTTTTATAAACGTGTTATTTATGTAATAGTTATTTGAATAACTCTGAATGTTATGTCAGGCCCGTTCTCAGCTCTTCGTTTGTTTTTCTGTCACGTTAGCATACCTATCATTTAGCCTCTTGTTGCTCGTTCATGTCTGTTCTTGGTGTTGGATTTTGTCTAATAAATTTCCCCCAAAATGTGATTTATACTCCAGAGTGACTTGTATATGTTTTTTTTCACGTTCTTGTGCATTTTATGGCTAATGCGACCTATATTCCGGAGCGACTTCTAGTCCGAAAAATACGGTAATCACTGTATTTCCAATCCTCATTTGCAGCCAAGATGCAATGGCAACGCAGGGCTGTCATAATGATGTCGGAGTGTTTAGTAAGAACACAGGCAGCAAAGAAAATGCACTAGAGTCTCCAAGAGCGTCAACATCCGAAATCAAGGGTCTCTAACTCAATTTATGTGGGGGTTGCTGGAGACAATTTGGTTTTTTTCTGGGATGCATTAGGTGTTGAATTAATAAAATTTGAGAATTTTTACAGCTGCACTGACACCATTTAAGCCAGGGTTTACCAACCAAGGGCACTTGAACACATTGCAGAGGGGGTACTTGGAAACATTCAATATTTTATTTCCCAACTCAAGTGTCTTGGATGACAGATGAAATGAAAGTGTGTCTGAATTGACCAGCTCAGTGACCAAGTGGTAGAGACTGAGACTCGAAGGTTGTGGGTTCAAACTCCAGCCGGGTCATACCAAAGACTATAAAAATGGGACCCATTGCCTCCCTGCTTGGCACTCAGCATTAAGGGTTGGATCACCAAATGATTCCCGAGCGCGGCACCGCTACTGCTCCGCTCTCCCCCAGGGGACAGATCATAATCACATGGGGATGGGTTAAATGCAGAGGACAAATTTCACCACACCCAGATGTGTGTGTGACAATGATCAGTGGGACTTTGACTTTGAATTAAGTATGTTGGATAGAATTATTTTTCCAGGTCAATACAAGTACGAGTACTAAATTCTTAAGTAGTCACCGATGGTATCAAGCATTGATACCACTAGTACTTTTGATACATAAAATGTCACCCCAAAAAAAAAAGACGAATAATTTTAAAGACTTACACAGATGTCACACAAGATGTCAGTGTCTCCACTGTGCCGGTCCCAAGCTCAGTTAATGGCATTTTTTAAAGTTTTTTTTAAAAGATTTTTCATTTCTAGTTCCTGATTGTAAAACGGTCATAAAATGATGGTCTTGGCCAGAGATGGGGACTCGAGTCACTGTGACTTGGACTCGAGTCGACTCGAGTCGCTGTTTTGATGACTTGTGACTTGACTTGACAAAAAATGAAAAAACTTGAGACTCGACTTGGACTTGGAAGTTAAAGACACGGGACTTGACTTGACTTGAGACACGATGACTTGAATGACTTCAGTGTTATTTAGTTTATGTTTTCAGTTTGAATATAAAATTAATCATACATTTAAAAAAATAAAAATATCGATAATACGGTAGGAGCGCAGGCTGAGAATGGCGTTGTCATGATTGGATCACTACCCTGTCAATCAATCAGTCGTGCCCTCTCTACCTACCGAACGTGTTTATTGGAGAATCACGCCCCTTTATATCAGACATGCGCAAACATGTCAGCGGGAGCGGTACCGCGAGTCATCACCTTCGGCAGACGTTCATTTGTTTAGATTGAGCTGTCAATAAATCATTGTATGAGGTAATTTCTTTTTTGTTTGATTCCATGGTGTATTTTACTGAATATCAGTAATTACAGTGCAAATCCAAATTATTGTCATATTTTTTAAACAGGTTAGACACATTGGACAATGATGGTTACTTAAAGTTACTGATATCTTGTCTTTTCACTACTAAGATCAGATTCTGCGGGTAAAATTGCAATAATAAGGTGACTTGACTTGGACTTGACCTAGTTAAGGACTTGACTTGACCTATTTAAGGACTTGACTTGACTTGACTTGCCCAAGAAAAAAATGACTTGGGACTTACATGAGACTTGAAGGTTAAGACTTGAGACTTACTTGAGACTTGCACATGTGTGACTTGGTCCCATCTCTGGTCTTGGCCGCCGTTGCAATTACCCATACCTTGAAAAATGCCTAGTATCCACACTGATACCAGAGAAGCCAACCCTATGTCTTCAGAAAACAGCGATGGTCCTCTAGTGGTCCGTGGCAGTATTCCAAATTATTGTCATATTTTTTAAACAGGTTAGACACATTGGACAATGATGGTTACTTAAAGTTACTGATATCTTGTCTTTTCACTACTAAGATCAGATTCTGCGGGTAAAATTGCAATAATAAGGTGACTTGACTTGGACTTGACCTATTTAAGGACTTGACTTGGACTTGACTTGACCTATTTCAGGACTTGACTTGACTTGACTTGCCCAAGAAAAAAATGACTTGGGACTTACTTGAGACTTGAAGGTTAAGACTTGAGACTTACTTGAGACTTGCACATATGTGACTTGGTCCCATCTCTGGTCTTGGCCGCCGTTGCAATTACCCATACCTTGAAAAATGCCTAGTATCCACACTGATACCAGAGAAGCCAACCCTATGTCTTCAGAAAACAGCGATGGTCCTCTAGTGGTCCGTGGTGGTATTCCAGGTGGTATGTGAAATTGGAAATGAAAAACAATTGTAACGTTTAAAAAATAAAATGTCTTTATTATTTAGACTTGATTCATTTTCCATTTTGTGAATTATTTACCCATCCAAACTATGTCAAATGTTCCCAAAATAGACATACAGATGTAAATAAGTAGCCTGTATAGGTCTATCCTCCTTTGGTGCGAAATGAAATAATATTCCGCCAAAGCAGTGGTTCTCGAGTTGCTTCTTGGTTATAATGGTGGTCCCTTGGACAAAACCAGTTGAAAACCCCTGTCATAAAAGATATTTCAGGTATGTTCAGAAATTCACTCCGACACCCGTGCACTACTCTGAGCGCGCGTGTTCATAAAGGTAGAGTGCGCTCTGCCCCCATTTATTTCCATTATTGCCACTGGTGCACCCTAGTTGGACTGCCTTCTTTGGACAGTCGCACTCCTCCGTATTTGATTTGAGCTCAGAGCATATTTTTGAACGCACCTTTCATTTTAGTCAGTGTTCTGTATTTTTTTAGATTATTCATTATTAGTGGGCCTGTCACAATGACAAATTTTTCCGGGCTAGTTTTATCCCCAGAAATTATCACACTAAATAATAGCATCTTTTATTTCGATGAGATTCATTATGTCTTCGTGATAGTATATTTCAAATCAATTTGTTCAGACAAGTAGAAACAGAATTTGTAGGTGTTACCTGCTGCTGACAGTTTCGACTGATTGTCCAGTCTTCCTCAGAGCTGTCGAGAATCAGTCGAAACTGTCAGCAGCAGGTAACACCTAAAAATTCTATTTCTACTTGTCTGAACAAAAGAATTTGAAATATAATAGGATTGTTTGTTGCTGTTTTTTTAAATATAACAGGTAAGGTTAGAACAAAAAATCACTGTACATCCTTTTTTAAGTGCAATTAGCTTTAAATTCTTAAGAATATAAAACATTTGCAGATGTGTAGAACAATAAAACATCTTGGATAAATAAATACAACTTTACTTAAATAAAAAAGACACAAGCTCTATTATTTTTTCACAACAATATTCAACAAATATTTACACATCACATCCACTGCAAGTACTGTTTGTAATAGCAGAGAAAAATGATTTGTCTCATTTCCTTCAAATATTATCTCAAATAGGAGTTTAGGAAATCCACATATTTTTAGGCAATTTGTACTGCATATCTTGTCTGCTAGTCTGCTTGTTAGTTAAAAGTGAAATAATGCTCATAGTACCTTTGTGTTCAAAGTGTTATTCTGTGTATTTATGTTGACTGGGTATTGTTTTTGTGTAATAACTTTTACTCATCAGAAAATGTCTATTTTTATACTAACTCTGTATAGTGACAGGCAGAAAAAGCAAATGGTTTTCCTTAAAGGAATTACAGACGATCTTTCCGACAGCTCAGAAACCAGAGCCTATTTGTCAGTTTTTGAATACTGCGCCTGCGCAGGTCCCTCCTCCCCATTCAAGCCACATATCCACTTTCGAAGTTGGCGATTTGGGAAACAAAGCATCTGAGCTTTATTTAAAATAATTTATGTAATTAGGGGGCATGCATGCATGCCACTTGAGAAGCAGTATATATGCATAGTACCGTATTTTCCGCACCATAAGACACTTCGGGTTAAAAGGTGCAGACTGAATTGCGGGGTCTATTTTGTATTTAATCCACACAGAGGGCACACCGAATTATAGGGCGCATACATGCCATGACTTAACGTCATGGGAATAAGACACTGAGTTTGGTTGTACTTTATTCTACTGTTTAACTATGTACTCTACTATACTCACATTATTGTTAATCGATATTCATACGCAAATCCGTCCAAGTCCTCATCTTCTGTATCCAAATTAAACAGTTAGGTAAATTCGCCATTAAACATGCCTAGTTCCCTCTCGTCATTGTCACGTTGCTCATGTGCAATGATCCTGGCTTTCCAGAAAGCTCTAATTGTGCCTCGTAAGCATATCTCTTTGTCTATGCCATTTTAGAGGGTCCTAATGCTGTTTTCTTTGCACAAACGATATTATTTATATATCAATGGCGGCGGAGGTTTAAGTGTTACGTGAAGTCCTCTGATTGGTCTACTGCCCCTATCTACGTAAAAATGTAATGTCCTCTGATTGGTTTATCGGGTCTACATATTACGCCTGTTTATTACGTCTCTGTGTGGCGGAAGCCACACAAAACAACTTTCCAGATTTGCACAAACAGTAGTATTTATTTATCAATGGCGGCAGAGGTTTACACAAAGATTTTTTGCCTCGATCTACGTAAAAACAAAACGTCCTTTGATTGGTTCGTCGGGTCTTCATATTACGCCTGTATATTACGGAAGAAAACAACCGGACCACACAAAAGGCGCACCTTATTAATTGGAACACACCCTCCGGTCCCCCTTCTTAAAGAGGGGAACCACCACCCCAGTCTGCCAATCCAGAGGCACCGTCCCCGATGTCCACGCAATGTTGCAGAGGCGTGTCAGCCATGACAGCCCCACAACATCCAGAACCTTTAAGAACTCCGGGCGGATCTCATCCACCCCTGGGGCCCTGTCATCAAGGAGTTTTATAACTACCTCAGTGACTTCGACCCCAGAGATTGGAGAGTCCGCCTCAGAGTCTCCAGGCCCTGCTTCCACAGTGGAAGGCGTGTAGGTGGAATTGAGGAGGTCTTCGAAGTATTCTCCCCACCGCCTCACGACGTCCCGAGCCGAGGTCAGCAGCACGCCATCTCCACTGTAAACAGTGTTGACGGTGCACTGCTTCCCCCTCCTGAGACGCCGGATGGTGGACCAGAATTTCCTCGAAGCCGTCCAGAAGTCGTTCTCCATGGCCTCGCCAAATTCCCCCCACGCCCGGGTTTTTGCCTCAGCAACCGCTGAAGCCGCGTTCCGCTTGGCCATCCGGTACCTGTCAGCTGCCTCCGGAGTCCCGCAGGCCAAAACTGCCTGATAGGACTCCTATATCAGCTTGACGGCATCCCTTACCGCCGGTGTTCACCAGCGGGTTCGGGGATTGCCACCACGACAGGCACTAACGACCTTACGGCCACAGCTCCGGTCGGCTGCCTCAACAATGGAGGCGCGGAACATGGTCCACTTGGACTCAATGTCCCCCGCCTCCTCCGGGACGTGAGAAAAACTCTGCCGGAGGTGGGAGTTGAAGCTCTTCCTGACAGGGGATTCTGCCAGGCGTTCCCAGCAGACCCTCACAGTACGTTTGGTTCTGCCAGGTCGGACCGGCATCTTTCCCCACCATCGGAACCAACCCACCACCAGGTGGTGATCAGTTGACAGCTCCGCCTCTCTCTTCACCCGAGTATCAAAAAACATGCGGCCGCAAATCCGATGACATGACTACAAAGTTGATCATTGAACTGCGGCCTAGGGTGTCCTGATGCCAAGTGCACACATGGACACCCTTATGCTTGAACATGGTGTTCATTATTGACAATCCGTGCCGAGCACAGAATTCCAATAATAGAACACTGCTCAGGTTCTGATCTGGGTGGCCGTTCCTCCCAATCACGCTCTTCCAGGTCTCACTGTCATTGCCCACGTGAGCATTGGTCACCCAGTAGAACGATGGAGTCCCCAGAAGGAGTGCTCTCCAGCACTTCCTCCAGGGACTCCAAGAAGGGTGGGTACTCTGAGCTGCTGTTTGGTGCATAGACACAAACAACAGTCAGGACCCGTCCCCCCACCCGAAGGCGGAGGGAGGCTACCCTCTCGTTCACCGGGGTGAACCCAATGTGCAGGCGTCCAGCTGGGGGGCAATAAGTATACCGACATCTGCTCGACGCCTCTCACCGTGGGAAACTCCAGAGTGGAAGAGAGTCCAGCCCCTCTCGAGAGGGCTGGAACCCAAACTGTTTGTGGAGGCAAGTCCGACTATGTCTAGTCGGAACTTTTCTGCCTCGCACACCAGCTCGGGCTCTTTTCCAGCCAGAGAGGTGACATTCCATGTCCCAAGAGCCAGCTTCTGCAGCCGGGGATCGGACCGCCAAGGTCCCTGCCTTTGGCCGCCGCCCAGCTCACAATGCACCCGACCCCTTTGGCCCCTCCCACAGGTGGTGAGCCCATGGAAAGGGGGACACACGTTTCCTTTTCGGGCTGAGCCCGGCCGGGCCCCATGGGCGAAGGCCCGGTCACCAGACGCTCGCCTTCGAGCCCCACCTCCAGGCCTGGCTCCAGAGGGGGGCCCCGGTGACCCGCGTCCGGGCAAGGGAAATTTGAGTCCATATATCTTTTTCATCATAAGGGGCTTTGTGAGCCGTGCTTTGTCTGGCCCCTCACCTAGGACCCTTTTGCCATGGGTGACCCTACCAGGGGCATGAAGCCCCAGACAACATGGCCCCTAGGATCGTCACCACCCACATGTGCTTAACCAATTTTCTCTCCTCTGTTCCAACCTTAGTCTACTCGTGTGCTGACTCCTGAGCTGATCATATACCATCAGTCAACGAGCCCATTATTGTCCACGTGTTTCTACCTGTTATCCACCCACATTGTTCAAACGTGTTCAAACAATGTTCCAAATAGCTTCTACCCATTTTCCACCCATGCTCCAACCTTGATCCATTCATGAACTACCAATGAGTCATCCTTTTCTACCTTTTGTCCACCAATTTTACCAACAGCTCTGTATGGTTCAACTGTGCTCTTCCCATTGTCTATCCATGTTTTCATTACAGGGGTGGACCGTAGGTTTCCATATATAGAATTTGTATACCTATAATACATTACATACAATTAAGTTATACTTCTTCCCACTCCTTTTCAGGCATGTGAATATGATTTATGGTTTCTTTTTTGGTTATATCTTGCTTGCGACTCTCTTAGTTTATATAGTATATATATATATATATATATATATATTTGTCTTTTCATTTGTGTACAGTAATCTTATTTCTTTTCACATGTTTGAAATAAACGAATAAACACCAATATCTAGGGCAGGGGGCACCGACTTCGGTCCTCAAGAGCTCCTTTCCTCAATGTTTTAGATCAGGGGTGGGCAATCCCGATCCTGGAGAGCCGCATGTCCTGCATGTTTTCTATGTCACCCTGTTGCAACACACCTGAATCAAATGGTCAGACAGGTCCGCAGAAGCTGGTTAACAACCCTGATCAATTTGAATCAGGTGTGTTGCAGCAGGGAGACCTGGAAAACATGCAGGACAGCGGGCCTCCAGGACCGGGATTACCCACCCCTGTTTTAGATGTATCCTTCATCCAACACAGTTGATTTATGTGATTGATGTGCCGGCTGTGGCAGTAGAGTGGGTCGTTCGGTAACCGGAGGGTCGGCGGTTCGAGTCCGGCTCTTGTTCTTGGGCAAGACCTCGCACAGTGCCTCCAGTGCCACTTGCACTGGAGTATGCCTGGATGGGAATGTTTGGTGGTGGTCAGAGGGGCTGTTGGCGCACACTGGTAGCCACGCTTCCGTCAGCCTTGTCCAAGGCAGCTGTGGCTATGTAAATGGTTTACCAGAGTGGGAATGTGTCTTCACATGAAAAATGTATCCAATGTAAAGCATCTTTAAGTGTCCAGAAAATCGCTATATGAATCTGGTGCATTGTTATTATTATTATTCAAATGATCAGCTCCTCAGCAAGCTGTGGACAAGCATGATAACAATACTAATCATTTCAATCAGGTGCGTTGTAGGAGGGAAACAACTAAAACACTGTGGATACCACAGCAATTGTTGGATATGTTTCTGAGGGGAACGATCTGGAATACAGGACGGTCATCAAGGACTTTGTCAGCTGGTGTGAGCTCAACCAGCTTCAGCTGAACACCGGCAAGACAAAGGAGATTATTGTAAACTTTGGGAGGACAGCACCCCACTTCGTTCCGATTAACATCCAGGGATCAGACATTGAGGTAGTGGAGAACTACGAATTCCTGGGTGTTCGCCTTAACAACAAACTGGACTGGACTGATCACACCCACGCCCTGTACGAGGAGGGCCAGAGTCACCTCCACCTGCTGAGGAGACTGAGGTCCTTCGGTGTGTGCAGGGCTCTCCTCAGGACCTTCTATGACTCTGTGGTGGCCTCAGCCATCCTCTACGCTGTGGTCTGCTGGAGAGGGGGCAGTACGGACCGGGACAGAGGGAGACTGAATAAAATGGTCAGGAGTGCGAGCTCTGTCCTGGGCTCTCCCCTGGACTCCGTAGAGGTTGTGGGTGAGAGGAGGATGTTAGTTAAGCTGAAATCCATCATGGACAACACCTCTCACCCCCTCCATGACATTGTGCGGTCCCTGAGCAGCTCCTTCAGCAGCAGGCTATTACACCCATGGTGTAGAAAGGAGAGGTTTCACAGGTCCTTCATTCCCACTGCTGTCAGACTCTACAACACGTGCGGCATCTGATGATGTGTTGGTTTCCTTCTGTTTCGTCTCTACCGCTACTAGTGGTATTTGTACTACTATTTGTCTTTGTTTGTCTGTTATTTATCCATTTTTACATTTGGCACTTGTTTCTTGTATTCTTGCACCCTTGTACACTGCTGTGACAAGAACATTTCCCCACTGTGGGATAAATAAAGTTCAATCAATCAATCAATCAATCAATCAATCAATCAATCAATCAATCAATCAAGATGCCCTGGAGGACCGGAGTTGGTCACCCCTGATTTTGGCTATCTGAAACCTAAATAAATATACCGTGTTGGCCCGACTATAAGACGATGTTTTTTGCATTGAAATAAGACTGAAAAAGTGGGGGTCGTCTTACATTCGGGGTCTAGACATTATACCCATTTTCACTTGTGCGCAGCGGTAAGTTAAAGGTTGCTGGTATCGGTGTTGTCCGATCTCGGTTTGCTTCGTGTGCGCGCCGTTTGATTGACAGCTCCGGCGAGCTCATAATCGACTGAGTATATTGTTGTGATCGTGTGCGTCTTTGACACAAAGTGAGTATATACATTTCATTGTTACTACTGTCCACTGTTGTGCCGTTTCTCCGATCGCGGTTTGCTTCGTGTGCGCGCCGTTTGATTGACAGCTCCGGCGCGCTCCTTTAAGTTTTTTTCGCATCGTACGAGTAGCCGTTATGCAGTGCCACGGCGACTAATGGTCGCCAGCAAATGTATTTTGTTGTCTCGATCGATGACTTATGTTTGGTGTGTTGCTGAGAGTATTTCATTTATGGTTATTCATTATTAGTTTTTGCCAATAATTCAGTAAAGCAATCAAAACTCAAAGATCACCAATTCATTCCCGAGCGCGGCACCGCTGCTGCTCACTGCTCCCCTCTCCCCCAGGGGATGGATCAAAATCACACGGGGATGGGTTAAATGCAGAGGACAAATTTCACCACACCCAGATGTGTGTGTGACGATCATTGGGACTTTAACTTTAAAACTGAACCATGTCTTCCCTCCTGTGTTCTGACCGACACCCGGGGGCGAAAAGAGCATAACCATCCGAGCCACCCATATACAGTCCTCAGGTTCCCCACAATAGCCGTAGCAGTTTGCATTACTTTATTGCAATGTTTTTCCTCATGCTGATTTGTTTCAAGACTAGTTACAGTTGGACTTCACTTTGATGGTTAATGCAGTTATTGCAATTTTATTGTTTTATCACAGTATATTGGTTTATTTACATTTCAAAAACCAGAAGCCATTCATTTACAAATGTAATTGCACTTTAGTTTACATATTTAAATGTTCAAATATTAAGATGTGATAGACAGTTTTTGTATCATTTGAATGAGGCAAAATATCATGCTTTTTCTCTCAAATATTTTATCATTTGTTTCAGATGTACTGTAATTATTTTCTGTATAAAAATTACATTAGGTGTTCAAATAGTATTTTTACAAACTTGAGTCAAAAAGTCTTTTTTCAAACTTGAGTCTTGAAAAAGAGGGGGTCGTCTTATAATAGGGGTTGTCTTATATTCGGGCCAATCCGATACATTATACATTTTCCTGTGCATGGAAATTTAAGGTCCAGTTTGTATTTCCAACTGCAAATGATGGCAACGAGTCCAAGCTGCTTCCAATGTGGAATGTTACATTGCAGGGCGATGTCTTCTCTGTCTCTCTCTCCTCCTTCTCGCTCTCTTTCTTTCTGTTTTATCTCCCTCTGGCTCTATGTCTCTCTCTCGCGCCATCTGTTTCTGTGCTTGTGTTTTGTGCTTGAGATAACAGCCCCTGGCTGGTTTAATGATTGTGTTTTGTGGACATTCCTTGGTGGCCTGCACATTCCTGTCGCCTCAGGTAACCATGGAGATAAGACAAGAGACACACAAAGGAACATTGGAGCGGGGTGACTTTTATGTGACCTCTCGCTCTCGCGCCCTCGCTCTATCTCTCTTGCTATCTCTCTCTCTTTTGTGTTTGCTAGTGTTGATAAGTTACGAGACCAGCTGCATGCGATGATGAACTGAGGGAGATGGCATCTTCCGGGAATAACATGAAAATTATAATTTGTAGATGATTGCACATACTCATAGACCTGGTCTTGTTGGATCTTATTGCAGCATTCGATACAATGGACCACAATATTCTGCGAGCTCATTTGCAACAGCAGGTTGGCATCACTGGTAGCACTCTAGAGTGGTTTGGATCCTATTTGGCTGCCAGGACTCAGGGGTGTCAAATTCATTGTTGTCACGGGCTGCATTGTGGTCATAGTTTCCGGGAGGGCTCAACTCAAGTAAATGTATGAATGTCTCATATGCAGTATAGGCTACATAACAAATAAATAACTAGTTTTGAAATCAGAGACTAGTAAGCACTGTTCACATTTTTTAAAAGATGAATGATAATACAAATTGCTAGAAACATCTCTTTTTTTTTTTAAATGAAGACAATTTGCAATTTTAGTATTGACACAAAGTCAATGCACAATTTGTCTTTGAGGGCCAAATATAATTACACCGTGGGAGTTTGACACACTTAGCATAGGTCGTTTTGAGTCCTGCTCTGCCCCTCTGTTTTTGGTCTTCCACAAGAATCTATTTTGGGCCCCTTGGTGTTTTTATTGTATTTGCTGCCCCATCCAATGAAAACATGGAATTTCCTTTCACCGCTATGTGGATGATAGTCCACATTGGGCAATTATTTTAAATTGAACCGCTAAATCAGTGTTGTTGTAAGGCAACCAACTAAGATAAAGCCCTTTCTTTCTCAACAGCACTTAGAAACAGTAATTCATGTCTTTGTTACATTTCAGCTAGACTATTGTAATGCACTTTATTTTGGAGTCAGCCAGACCTCCCTCAAGCATCTCCAGTAAGTCCAAAAAGCTGCTGCTTGCCTCCGAACTGGAGCTTGTAAGAGAGAGAACATAACCACAATTCTGGCCTATCTCCGTTGGTTCCCAATACATTTTGGAGTGAAATTTGTTTTGCCCCAATTTACCTCTCTGAGCTCCTCCATCCCTACGAACCTGCCCTGTGCCTTAGCTGAGCAGACCAGATGCTACTGGAAGTACTGAGGACTAAGTGGAGCCTCAGAGGAGATTAAGCCCTTTCTTTCTCTCTGGAATGACCTCTCCTTAAATGTTATGCAAGTCTCCCTCTCTGTCTATTTTTTGTTTGAAGACCCATTTTTATTCTTTAGCTTTCGGCTGACTGTTACTGTTCTGCTGATATCATTGTCTTTGGTTTTGTCCCATTGCTATATGTGAAGCACTTTGTTACATATGCAGCTCTTGAAATATGCTATGTAAACAAATTTGTATTAGATTGTGTGCTAACTAACTACTAACCTAACCAAGTAGCACTGGTGCAATCAACCTTTAAATAGTCGAATTGCAAAGGATTTGGTTGCACCCTTTTATGGTGTGTTACAACTTGACTATATTTGCTGATATACACTGCTCAAAAAAATTCAAGGAACACTTTGAAAACACATCAGATTTCAATGGTGAAAAAAAATGTTGCATATCTATACTGATATGGACAGTTTAATGTCTCAGGAACAAAAGGATGCCACATCTTTTGATGGAAATAAAAGTTTTCAGCCTACAGAGGGCTCAGTATATAGACACCCCAAAAATCAAAGTGAAAAAATGATATGGCAGGCTCGTCCATTTTGCCGAAATCCAATTTCTGCAACTCAAAATTCTTTTCAATATCTTGTATGCATGCTTGACAACGTCGCGGCATGCTCCTAATGAGACGACGGAGGGTGTCTTGTGAGATGTCCTCCCAGATCTAAGGCAGACATGGGCAAATCCGGCCCGCCAAACCTGAATAAATTGTATTCTTAATTTTTTTTTGGGGTCATTTTCCCTGCAATTACTAAGTTTCCCCAGTAGATGGGGAAGCGCCCGCCCGCGCATTTACTCCCGGGAGCCGTGTCAGAAAGCTCGGTGCACACTCACAAGTGCGTGTGCGTACTCAGTAGTACGTAGTAATTTCATCTATCAGTGCCGAATTTTGAGTGTAGGCTGTGACGTCAATATTCTCGTAATTCGCGCGCTGAGTTTTCAGATACAGTTTTACGCTAATGCCACCCACAAACCTTCCCCTGGAATCCTTCCATTAAAATGAGTGGCCCGAAGAAAAGAAAGGTGGACACTGAGTGCCGAATGTTAAAAAAGAGTGGACAATTTGGCTCGACCTACGTGTGTGAGAAGACGTTCAGCCACATGAACGTAAACAAAGCCCGTCACAGATCTAGGTTAACGGACCGACACCTCGGCTCTATCCTAAGAATTACCACAACAAATTTTACTCCAGACTATGATGCACTAGCAAAAAAGGGAAACCAACAATACTATTGATTTCTTTATTACTTTATTTAGATGTATTCTTTCACTGATTCTTCAAGATGATGTATTTGGTCTGAATGTTTGCCGTTGGATGTGATTTCGCCTCATTAGATAAACATATTTCATAAATCTGGCCTGCAGGCGCTGAAGTGATGGAAAATGTTATTCATCATAACAGTGTCGTATTTAGTAAGAATCACTGATAGTAGTTTTTTGGTGAAATATTTTTTTAATGCTGTTAATAAATGCATTTGTTTTCAAAAAGCTTTTTTTTAATATCCATGCTTTAGTACAGGGGTGGGCAAACTACGGCCCGCGGGCCACATCCGGCCCACGGGACCGTTTAATCCGGCCCGCCAACCCTGAATTAATTGTATTATTAAACTTTTTTTTTGGTCATTTTACCTGCAATGACTGCGTTTCCCCAGTAGATGGGGAACCGCTCGCCTGCGCATTTACTACCGGAAGCCGTGTCAGAAAGCTCGGTGCACACTCACAAGTGCGTGTACGTACGTACTCAGTAGTACGGACATGGCGCACTCGCGCTCTATTTGTATCAGTCCCGAATTTAGAGCGTGGGCTGTGACGACAGCATTCTTGTAATTCGCTCGCTGAGCTTTCAGATACAGTTTTACGCTAAAGCCACCCACAAACCTTCCCCTGGAATCCTTCCATTAAAATGAGTGGCCCGAAGAAAAGAAGTGAGTGCCGAATGTTAAAAGAGTGGCCAATTTGGCTCGACGTACGCGACGTGACGTTCAGCCACATGCACCCGTCACAGATCGAGGTAAACGGATCTCTCCTAAGAATTGCCACAACAAATTTGACTCCAGACTATGATGCACTAGCAAAAAAGGGAGACCAACAACACTGTTCCCACTGAAAATGAAGGGGAGGCTCTCAAGTTTGTTGTAAAAAAATGCATTTTGAATATGATTTGTACACATAGCAGGGATTGAAACTAGCGACCATTCTCATTTTCAAACAATGCAGGATGCTCAAGGACATTGATGCACCACCTGCTTGCGACTAATCTTAACCTGTAAAGTTCTTAAGGCTTACTTTAAGGAAGTGTTTCCCGTTTCCTCACCTCTGTTACCAGGTGTTTGTGAGTTAAAACTCTGCTCTGATGTTCAGATACCACTCACCGTGTTGCCGTTTTGATTACTTTATTTGGATGTATGCTTTCACCGATTCTTCAAGATGATATATTTGGTCAGAATGTTTGCCGTTTGATGTGATCTCATAAGATAAACATTTTTCATTCATCTGACCTGCAGGCACTGAAGTGATGGAGACTGTTATTCATAATAATAGTGTCGTATTTTATGAGAATCACTGATAGCAGTTTTTTAGTGATTTTTTTTTTTTTAATGCTGTTAACAAATGCATTTGTTTTCAAAAAACTTGTTTGGAATATCCATGCTTTACTACCTACTAAAGGCCAAAATCTTTTATGCAATGACCTTTACAGGTCGCTTATATTACTTCACACAAACACTACGTCCATCTGCTCCTGGTTCGGCCCTCCGGTCCAAATTTAGAACCCAGTTCGGCCCGCGAGTCAAAAAGTTTGCCCACCCCTGCTTTAGTATCTACTAAAAGTAAAAACCTTTTATGCAATGACCTTTACATGTCATTTATATTACTTCACACAAACACTACATCCATCTGCTCCTGGTTTGGCCCCCCGGTCAAAATTTAGAACCCAATTCGGCCCGCAAGTCAAAACGTTTGCCCACCCCTGGTCTAAGGGCATCAGTGAGCTCCTGTAAAGTCTGAGGAGCAACCTGGCGGCATCTGATGGACCGAAACATTATGTCCCAGAGGTGTTCTATCGGGTTTAGATCAGGTGATCGTGAGGGCCATTCAATTGTGTCAATTCCTTCATTCTCCAGATACTGTCTGCATACTCTTGCCAGAAGAGGCCGGGCATTGTCGTGGACCAGGAGGAACCCAGGACCTACTGCACCAGCGTAGGGTCTGACCATGGGTGCAAGGATTTCATCCCAATACCTAATGGCAGTCAGAATGCCGTTCTCTAGCCTGTAGAGGTCTGTTCGTCCCTCCATGGAAATGCCTCTCCAGATCATCACTGACCCACCACCGAACCGGTCATGCTGAATGATGTTGCAGGCAGCATAGCGCTCTCCTTGGCTTCTCCAGACCCTTTCACGTCTATCACAGGTGCTCAAGGTAAACCTGCTCTCATCTGTGAAAAGCACAGGGCGCCAGTGGCGGACTTGCCAATTCTGGTGTTCTATGGCAAATGCCAATCGAGCTCCACGGTGCTGAGCAGTGAGCACAGGGCACACTACAGGATGTCGTGCCCTCAGGCCACCCTCGTGAAGTCTGTTTCTGACTGTTTGGGCAGAGACATTCACACCAGTAGCCTGCTGGAGGTCATTCTGTAGGTCTCGGGCAGTGCTCAACCTGTTCCTCCTTGCACAAAGCAGCAGATATCGGTCCTGCTGATGGGATGAGGACCATCTACAGCCCTGTCCAGCTCTCCTAGAGTAACTGCCTGTCTCCTGGAATCTCCTCCATGCTCTGGAGATTGTACTGGGAGACACATCAAATCTTCTTGCAACAGCACGCATGGATGTGCCATCCTGGAGGAGTTGGAGAATCTGCGCAACTTCAGGAGGGTTAAGAAATCGCCTCATACTCCCAGTCGTGATAATGACTCTTGCTAAAGCCAACACTTGTGGAAAAAACAGTTAAAAAAGATCAAGAGGGAGGAACTTGAAATGGCCTCCACCTGGAGAACCAGTCCTGTTTTGGGGACCATCTCATTGTTGCCCCTCCAGTGCACCTGTTGTTAATTCCATCAACACCAAGGCAGCTGAAACTGATTAACAACCCCCTCTACCATGTACCTGACCAAAACCTTATCAGAAAAGTGTAATTGAATTCATGCCATGCCCTGATAAAAAACTGTTCCTTTCATTTTATTGAGCAGTATATATGTGTATATGTGTATATACATGTATATATATATATATGTACCTATATATGCATATGAATTATGTTTCAATAAAGGGGTGAGAGCTAAAAAGCTAAGCTTTTTCTCACTCCTTTCCGAATGACTTTTTTTCTTTTTCCCTCCGTGTGTTTATTTTGCTTCCTCAATTTCATTTTGGTTTTATGCAAGGACTTTATCTGAGAACGAACAGGAAGCTTGGTGTTATTTGCATATTTGAAAATTTGGAATAAAATTGTCGATTCATCAATCAAATTACATACAAATAACAAGATAAGAAAAACAAATTAACACAAAAATAAGTTGTAAAACTTTCAACTATTGCTAGAACTACAAGAACTCCTCTTAGTGGTGAAACATACAATTACATGTAGACTTTGGCAGTTACACTCCCACCACCACACTACTGATACAGTATGTGATCCTAAATAGACATTAACAACTATAAACATATGAAAAGTTACCACTACACATGACTTATTTGTCCTGTCTCAGCTTCCAGCAAGAGTATAGTCTTATTTATAGGTCTGTATGTATAGGTCTGTCTAAATAGGCTTAGCTCACAAGTCTAGTATTCCATTTAATCCTCTGTTGCAGGTTTAACAGATATTCCTTTCTGAATACTTCTTGTTGGACTACGCGTGAGATGAACTCCTCTGTTTCTTTCCTTTCTCCCAATCTAGTATTTCCATTGGGCATTTCCTTTGGATTCTTTGCATATTCAACCCATCGCCTTAATCTTGCTATACAACCAACAACTGCAGTGTCGTCCGCAAACTTTTGCACATGGCAGGACTCAGAGTTGTATTGGAAGTCCAAACTGTACAGGGTGAACAAGCCCTTTGAGACTTGCTTGTGATTTAGGGCTATATAAATAAACTTGACAACAGGAAAGAAGAGAGCACTGTGTCCTACAGCCCCCCATACGCACATACTGAGGTCTGCCCGTCAGGTGACTACCTGACGGGATAAGCTCACGCCCATTTCCAACAATTTGTCCTTCAGGAGCATAGGCTGAATGATGTTAAAGGCGCTAAAGAATTTCAGGAAAGTAATCCTGACAGCACCTTTGCCCTTGTCCAGGTGAGAGAGAGAGCGATGCAGCATGCAGGCAATAGCATCCTCCACTCCTACCTTCTCATGAAACGCAAACTGTAGACTGCACAGGTGTCAAACTCAAGGCCCGGGGGCCACATACGGCCCGCCACATCATTTTATGTGGCCCGCGAAGACAAATTGTGCATCAAATTTGTGTCATTACTACAATTGCAAATTGTCTTCATTTTTTATATCTTTTTTTTAAAATATTTAACCAGTTTTTACTCGTCTGATTTGAAAACGAGTTATTTGTCAGTTTGTTTTGTAGCTTTTACTGTATATAATATGAGGTGCTCATACATTTATTTGGGTTGACAGTCATAATGGCCCTCCGAGAGAAGCTATGACTACAATGCGGCCCGCAAAAAAAAACGAGTTTGACACCCCTGCGTAGAGGGTTGAGGGCATGTCGTACCTGAGGCCTGAGGTGGTGAATCAGCAATCGCTCCAAAGTCTTCATCACATGTGAAGTAAGTGCACCTGGCCTGAAGTCGTTCAGCTCTGCAGGTCGTGGTTTCTTTGCGACAGGGACGATACATGATGTCTTCCACACCCTTTTCCAGACTCAGGTTGAAGATGCACTGTAGTGGGTCACCCTGCTCCAGAGCCCAGGCCTTCAGCAGACGGGGAGATACCCCGTATGGACGCGCTGCCTTGCTGGGGCGGAATCTCGTCTGCTCTCGGCTCACTTATGCCGCAGTCTCCCAGGGCGGAAGGGTATCGTCCACCGGTCTGCAGCTGAGTGATGGAACATGGGGAAATCGGGGAGCAGAAGGGTCAGACGGGAGTGAGGGTGATAGCGAATGAGAGTGGTTGTTCAGCTGGTTCGCCCTCTGCACATCTCCACGAATGGTGACACCCCGCTTTTGATCCCACAAAGCTTGTTGTTAGCATAGCAGTGCACAGTTCTTGCTGGAACCACAACATCTATGCAGAAGTTAATGTACTCAGTGGTGCCATCAACAACCTCCTCAACGTTCTCACTGTGTGGCCCCAGTAACACATCCCAGTCGGTCGTCCCGAAGCAATCTCTCAGAGACTGCTCAGCCTGAGGTGACCACTTCCTGAACAAACGAATGGTCTTTGGTAGTCTTCTCACCTTTGTCTTGTAATGAGGCCGAAGCAGGACCAAGTTGTGATCTCCCTTCCCCAGTGCAGGCAGAGGGTTGGCACTGTATGCATCCTCAACTTTCACCTACAGCAGGTCAATATTCTTATTCTATCTGGTGTAAAAATCCACATACTGGGTGAAGGCAGGTAGAGTTTTGGCTAAAGTTCCCGGAATCAGCAGCAGTGCCTCAGGATGCTGTTTGTAGGCTTTTAAACCGCAAAAAATGACTATTATAATTGATAATACAAATATGAATCATTATATTACAAGTGTACAAATAGATGGCCTGTTAGATGGCAGAAGTGATCATCCCGCAACACACACAATACATTTGTTCCTGCATTTTAGCTAGCGATCACTTGATAGTTGGAGACTCTACCAGATGTGTACATATTGTGTTTTTCAGTACTAATACCTAACATTATTTATATTCAACATAGACAACAAGTAAAAAAAAAAAAAATCACATAAAATGAATGTTAATATACCGTATTGTCTGGACCATAGGGATCTTCGGGTTAAGAGGTGCAGACTCAAATCCACGGGTTTTTCTGTACTTAATCCACACATAGGACGCACCACATTATATGGCGCATGCATGCCATGATTTAAAGTAGACGTATTTTTTTTGCTTTTATATTCATTTTATTGTGTACTTGAAGTCTCCAAGATTGTAGAAAAGTGTAATGTATTGCTCCAGGTGTTGCAGAGGTACTGTTTGGGGGCTATTTTTCACTCCCCTCAGTTTTCTCCGTTTTCTATTACGTATTTCTATCTATTACATCACATCCGTTGGGGCGGGACTACCAAACAAGTGTGGCCAAACGGTTTCACAAATCCGCCATCTTTATTACTCAGAGAGACTTTTGTAGTCCAAACAACTCAAAGATGCCGAAGTGGAGAGATCAAAATGTTCCGTTGTTGGATGCATTAATCCACACAACTCATTGCACCGTCCCCCAGTATCAAAACCTCAAAGTGGGCAAAGTCCTGCTTGTTCAAGGACGAGTGTTTCAGAAATCGTTTGTCAGTTTAGAGAAGGATTTGCCGAAAGACTTTGTTTTGTTGATGGTTCAGTTCTTTTAATCTATGGAAATGGCGGACACAGTAAAGCGGTAAGCTTGAGATGACACAAAAATAATAAACTGTATTTCACTTTCATATTATTGCGTGTCTATGATGCACTCGTTTTCATAGCATTAGCGTCAGTCTTTCTGCTGATTTTAGTGCTGTGCGCTCTGTTTGCACTTCTTGTGGGTCTATTTTGATAAGTTGTATCAGATGAATTGCATCGAACGTGCTGTTTTATTCTTGGGGAACACAATAATGTGTTAAATGCATTTGTTAGCTTCTCGCTAACGCTAGCATTAGCTTACTAATTAACTTGACTGCAGTGCTTGTTTACAAGACGTGTTCATAAATATTGTGAGGGGATTTACGTATTTTGTTCCGTGTTATGTATGGTTGTATGGACAAGTCTTCTACCGTTGACATCTTTTAATCAATCAAAAAGTTTGCGGCGCATGTAAATGCTACCTCGGCTAAAAAACTACAAATATGTTTGACCGGAAAGGGAGGCGCACATCTCGCAACCTGGAGGGAGTGGGGTATGAAGTATCTCATTTGCATTTAAAGAAAATGCCCCAAAACGGCTTGCTCTGAGCCGCACCTCAGAACAAGTATAAAAGAGGGACCTGTGATGCTCCCAGGAATTCAGACAAAAGCATTGCTGTTCCACTTGATATAAACCACAACTGAATGAGTAAAACTTACAATGGAAGAATTCATAAACGTGATACGTGTGCTTTAAGGTAAAAACAAAACAAAAAACTTCACAGGAGCAAGACAGTGAGTTCAGTTGTACTTTATTCTACTATTTAATCAAGCACTGTATTGTACTCGCATTATTAATCGATATTAATACGCAAATCCATCAAAGTCCTCATCTTCTGTATCCAAATTAAACAGTTGGGCAAGTTTGCCATTATATTCGTAGATTCATTTTTTTTCAGACAAATGAAAGAATTTTTAGTTTTTACCTGCTGCTGACAGTTTCGACTGTGCACTCCAGTCTTCCTCAGAGCCGTCATCCGACGTGTTGGTGACGTGTCATTTATTCATCGGCCGGCTCGGCAGACCTGTCAAAGTCCGCCGAGCCGGCCCGTCCGCCCCCGGTGGTCCTTGGAGAAGGGAATCCCAGGTGTGTGATAGGGTGTACGCCCCCTCGTCCCTGTTGATAGTCTTGCTAGCCCGCTTCCTGATTTCGATGGCCTCTTTGATCCACCACTTAAATTTGTTGGATTCTGTTATGATTTTTCCCCCGTCCCAGTCCATGATGTGACTGTTTCTCCTGCAGTGATCTGTGATGGCTGATTTGAGGTTTTCTTGTTCTGCCTTTTCTCTCAGTGTCCTTGTGAATCGCCCCGCTGTCTCCTTTTCGCATTCTTTTTTATGTTCCTTTTTCCTTATGCTGAATGACCTGCCTGTTTCCCCAATGTATGTTTTGTTGCATGACTTGCACGGTCTCTCGTAGATGGTGTTGCACTTTTGTTAAACATGACGAGTTCCTTCTTGTCATTGTCACGTTATTTTTTGGCAATGATCCCGGCTTTCCAGAAAGCTTGAGTTGTGCCTCGTAAGCATGTCTCTTTGTCAATTTTAGAGGGTCCTAATTCAAGATTCAAGATTCAAGAGTTTTTTATTCGCCATGTTTGAGCGTGCCAAACAAGGAATTTGACTTCGGTAAATCACACCCTCTGTTCAACATTTAGGTGACTAACAACACTCAGGACATGTGAAAAATGGCAAATATTCTCAAACATCCCCTGATCTTAAACTCCCAAAAGGGCAAGGAAAAACTCAAAACTCCAGCTAGGGGAAATGAGAAACCTTGAGAAGAGACCACAGATGGGAAGGTCCCTCTTCCAGGATGACCAGGCTGCAATGGATGCAGAGAGGACACATAGTACAAACAGTGTAGACAAATTCAAAAAAGGTGTGGAGAGCAGGATGTTATTGCACAGTAATGACTCTGAGATTCTAAGAGTGGTGTGAGTTCATCAGAACAACAGCCTGGGGGAAGAAGCTGTCTCTGTGTCTGCTGGTTTTGGCGTACCGAGTTCTATAATGCCGTCCGGAGGGGAGTAGTTCAAACAGACTGCAACCTGGGTGAGAAGGGTCTGTAGAGATGTTCCTTGCACGTTTCCTGGTCCTGGACAGGTACAAGTCTTGGATAGATGGGAGGTTGATTGCAATGATCTTTTCTGCAGTCCTGATTGTCCGTTGCAGTCTGTGCTTGTCTTGTTTGGAGGCCGATCCAAACCAGACAGTGATGGAGGTGCAGAGGACAGACTGGATGATGGCAGTGTAGAAGGTCTTCAGAAGCTCTCGCGGCAGGTTGAACTTCTTTAGCTGTCTCAGGAAGTACAGCCTCTGCTGGGCCTTCTTGCGGACAGAGTCTATGTGGCCGGTCCATTTCAGGTCCCGAGAGATTGTGGTTCCCAGGAACTTGAAGGTGTCTGTGGAGAGAATAGTATTACTGCGGATAGTGAGGGGTAAAAGTGGTGAAGGGTCACGCCTGAAGTCCACTGTCATCTCCACGGTCTTGAGCGGGTTCAGCTCCAGGTGGTTTTGGCTGCACCAGTGGACCAGTCGCTCCACCTCCTGTCTGTACGCAGTCTCATCACCGTCCTGGATCAGTCCGATGAAAGTGGTGTCGTCTGCATACTTCAGGAGCTTCACAGGAGAGTCACCTGAGGAGAAATCATTGGTGTAGAGAGAGAAGATGCCCCCCAGCCTCACACGCTGTCTCCTGTTGGTCAGGAAGCTGGTGATCCACTGACAGGTGGAGGCAGGCACCGCAAGCTGGATGAGCTTCTGTTGGAGGATGTCAGGAGCGATGGTGTTGAATGCCGAGCTGAAGTCCACGAACAGGATCCTGGTGTACGTTCCTGGGGTGTCCAGGTGGTGCAGGTTGTAGTGCAGTCCCATGTTGACCGCATCATCCACTGACCTGTTTGCCCGGTAGGCAAACTGGAGGGGGTCAAGCAGGGGGCCCGTGACATCCTTCAGGTGGTTCAGCACTAACCTCTCGAAAGATTTCATGACCACCGATGTCAGTGCGACAGGTCTATAGTCATTCAAACCTGTGATGGCGGGCTTCTTGGCCACTGGAACGATGGTGGAGCTCTTGAAGCACGAGGGCACCTCACACAGCTCCAGAGAACGGTTGAAGATCCGTGCAAAGGTGGGCGCCAGCTGCTCAACGCAGACTTTCAAGCAGGAAGGTGACACGCCGTCTGGGCCCGGTGCCTTCCTGGTCTTTTGTCTCCGGAACATCTGGCGCACTTCCTCCTCGCGGATCTGGAGTGCGGGCGCGGCCTCTGCAAGAGAGAGAGTGGGTGACAACGATGATAGAGGTGTGGACAGAGCAGTTGTGGGGAGAGGTGTGTATGTAGATTGTGCTGCAGGAAGTCCCGTTGTGTGGGAGGACCGATCAAACCTGCAGTAGAACCTGTTTAGCTGGTTAGCAAGCCTTGGGCTCTCCACAGGACGGGGGGTTCGTTTCTTGTAGCCCGTGATGCTCTGAAGACCTTTCCACACTGTTGAGGGATCAGGATTGGCAGAGAGGTGTCTCTTCAGGTTCTCCCCGTAACACCTCCTGGCTTTCCTGACCTCTCGGTTCAGTGTGTTTCTGGTCTGCTTGAACAGGTCGCGGTCGCCGCTCCTGTAGGCCTCCTCCTTGACTTTGCGCAGCCTCCTGAGGTTCGGTGTAAACCAAGGTTTGTCGTTGTTGTACGTGCAGAAGGTCTTAGTCTGCACACACAGATCCTCACAAAAACTGATGTATGATGTGACAGTGTCAGTGAGTTCATGCAAGTCTGAAGTTGCAGCTTCAAAAACTCCCCAATCGGTGCAGTCAAAGCAGGCTTGGAGGTCCTGCCTTGACTCCACTGTCCACTTCCTCACAGTCCTCACCACAGGCTTAGAAGTTTTTAGTTTCTGCCTGTAGGCCGGGATCAGATGAACTAGACAGTGGTCCAAGAGTCCTAAAGCTGCACGAGCCGCAGAGTGGTATGCATCCTTGATCACGGTGTAGCAGTGGTCCAGAGTCTGTGCCCCTCTGGTGGGACACATTACGTGCTGTCTGTATCTGGGGAGTTCGTGTGCGAGGTTCGCCCTGTTAAGATCACCCAGAACAATGATTAGTGAATTTGGTAGAAGTTTCTCCATGTCTGTCACCTGGTCAGCCAGCATCTGCGTGGCTTCACTCGCACGTGCGTGTGGTGGAATGTAAACAGCCGCCATGACGATCGAGGAGAACTCCCGTGGTGAATAGAACGGCCGGCAGTTTATGAAAAGTGTTTCTAGGAGAGGGCTGCAAAACTCTTTCAACACCGTGACATCAGTACACCAACGTTCATTAATGTAGAAACAGAGACCACCTCCCTTTGATTTTCCGGAGAGCTCCGCGCTGTGATCTGCACGAGTTAGCCGAAACCCCGCTAGCTCCACGGCGTGGTGGGGGGTTCGTTCGCTGAGCCACGTTTCAACAAAGCACAGCGCGGCGGATCTGCTGAAGTCCGTGTTCCTTGAAGTGAGGAGCAGCAGTTCGTCCATCTTGTTCGCCAGGGAGCGGACATTCGCCAGATGAATTGACGGTAGGGCAGAACGGAACCCTCTCTGCCTCAGCATTACGAGTGCTCCGGCTCGTTTTCCGCGCCGCCGTCGTCGCGCTAGCTTGTATAGCACCGCCGCTCCGGCTAGAATCTCCGACAAACAGTCTGAATCATAGAGAACAGGAGAGAAAATACCAGAAGAGGACTGTCCGATGTTTAACAGCGCTTCTCTGGTAAAAGTGATCCGGGATGGACAGCAGAGGACACAGAAAACACACAAAATAAGACAAAGAAACAGACAGCGACTCACCGTGGCTGCCATCCGCGGCGCCATCATATGACGTCATATGCCGTTTGCGTTGCACAGACGATAGTATTTATTTATCAGTGGCGGCGGAGGTACGTACAGTCCTCTGATTGGTTTTCTGCCCCGATCAACGTAAAACTTAATTTCGTCTGATTGGTTCTTCGGGTCTACATATCACGCCAGTATGTTACGTCTTTGTCTGGCGGAAGCCACACAAAACAACTTTACAAATTTTGGAATTTGGTCCACACAAAAGGTGCATCTTATTAAAAGACGCACCTTCATTTTTTGAGAAAATTAATGAATTTTAAGTGCGCCTTATGGTGCGGAAAAGATAGTACCGTTTTTTCCCATGTATAATGCGCAAAATGTAACTAATTTATTGTCCTAAAATCTGGGGTGCGCATTATACATGGGTACAATTTTTAAATTGTTTTTTTTTTTTTTTTCATTTTTTTTTTTTTTTTGTTAAGAAAATCATGGTACAACAATTTTTGAAGAAAATCTTGTCACGGATGGTTCTTTACAACGTCACTTTCCTCTCTTTTCATTTTAACCTAACTGATCGCGGTGGTGCCTTTCTGGGCAGTCGGAGAAATCAACGGCAACAAAAAAAATACATCCAGCCTAGTTAAGAAATCACCAGAAAGATCACCATGACAATTGCGAATAATAAATAAATAATTATTACCGTTTTTTTCCCATGTATAATGCGCAAAATTTAACTAATTTATTGCCCTAAAATCTGGGGTGCGCATTATACATGGCTACAATTTTTTTTTTAATTTATTTATTTTTTGTTCTTTTTTTTTTTTTTTTGTGAAGAAAATCATGGTACAACAATTTTTGAAGAAAATCTTGTCACGGATGGTTCTTTACAACATCACTTTCCTCTCTTTTCAGTTTAACCTAACTGATCGCGGTGGTGCCTTTCTGGGCAGTCGGAGAAATCAACGCCAACAAAAAAAATACATCCAGCCTAGTTAAGAAATCACCAGAAAGATCACCATGACAATTGTGAATAATAAATAAATAATTATTATATATATTATATATATTATTATTATAATAATAAATAATTGTGATAAATAACTGGAACATCACTCAAATATTGGTGATCCCGTTGAGAGTCTCACATATTTCTTCGCTATCGAGTTTGCTACTGCATGCGCAGTGATACTGACCGGCAGAATAACATCCGGTTGTTCCCAAAGATGATCTTTTTTCTGAAATAATTTTATGTTTACGGACTTAAGTAACCCGGCCGGGTCATACCAAAGACTATAAAAATGGGACCCATTGCCTCCCTGCTTGGCACTCAGCATTAAGGGTTGGAATTGGGGGGTGAGATCACCAAATGATTCCCGAGCGCGGCGCCGCTGCTGCTCACTGCTCCCCTCTCCCCCAGGGGATGGATCAAAATCACACGGGGATGGGTCAAATGCAGAGGACAAATTTCACCACACCCAGACGCGTGTGTGACGATCATTGGGACTTTAAAAAAAATAAAAAAATAAAATAAAATAAAAAAAAAAAGTCAAAATTTGGGTGCGTATTATACATGGGTACAGGCTTTTTTCCAGCATCGACATGCCATTTTTAGGGTGCTTATTATACATGGGGGCGCATTATACATGGAAAAAAACGGTATATATATTATATATATTATTATTATAATAATAAATAATTGTGATAAATAACTGGAACATCACTCAAATATTGGTGATCCCGTTGAGAGTCTCACATATTTCTTCGCTATCGAGTTTGCTACTGCATGCGCAGTGATACTGACCGGCAGAATAACATCCGGTTGTTCCCAAAGATGATCTTTTTTCTGAAATAATTTTATGTTTACGGACTTAAGTAACCCGACCGGGTCATACCAAAGACTATAAAAATGCGACCCATTGCCTCCCTGCTTGGCACTCAGCATTAAGGGTTGGAATTGGGGGGTTAGATCACCAAATGATTTCCAAGCGCGGCGCCGCTGCTGCTCACTGCTCTCCTCTCCCCCAGGGGATGGATCAAAATCACACGGGGATGGGTCAAATGCAGAGGACAAATTTCACCACACCCAGACGCGTGTGTGACGATCATTGGGACTTTAAAAAAAAAAAAAAAAAAAAAAGTCAAAATTTGGGTGCGTATTATACATGGGTACAGGCTTTTTTCCAGCATCGACATGCCATTTTTAGGGTGCGTATTATACATGGGGGCGCATTATACATGTAAAAAAACGGTATTTGTCTACTGCACTTTATGTATCACTAAATTCTTTTGTCAAAATCGCTGAAATTGCATATTTCCTGTTCAAATACAAAGGTGAAACACTTTGTTTTGCTGATGAGATATAAAACCGCAGTAAAAAGGCACAGGTTAGCAAATAGTACTCTGCCGCACTGAAGGGGTGCGTACGTGAGCCAACGGGTGAATAATGCTGCCTCTTTTGTTGCTGTAGAGCAGGGGTCTCAAACTCGCGGCCCCAATTGTGTTCCGCGGGATGATAGTTTGTGGGCCTCGCCTTAATATGAAAGTTGAATGTTAGTATGGCCCGCGATTTTGATACGAATTGTCTTTTGCGGTGCTGATTCAAATGTCTTACAAAGTTTTCGAGATGCGAATCGGAGCCTCCCGTTTTGTTTTTGGTTTCTTTTTGCATCTACCTACGAACCAATTTTTGACTGTTTCATAATTGTTTTTCTTACATTTGATAACATTAGAAGTTTTAACAGAGCCTAAAAAACCCAATGTGGCCCAGCCTCAACCTCCAGTGGCCCCCAGGTAAATTTAGTTTGAGACCCCTGTTGTGGAAGTAGACGAGACCACGGATGTCACAAACCAATCTCACATCTGGTATTTTGCACTATGTAGCTATAAGTGAAGTGGACTGTGAAGTGAAGGAGGCGTTTTGGGGATTTGATAACCTGAGTGATGAGAGACAAGCCCCTGCTGTAACTACATATGTGTTGGAGAACACATATCTCGAAGAAAATCTCGAAGCTCAAACATAGGGCGGAACTGCTGTGATGGCATCAGCGCTTCATGGGGTGCAGGCCAAAATTTAAGAAATAGTGCCTAGACTAAAGGAAAACAAGGAAGACCTTTACAACAAAGTAATGGAGCTTTTTGTGGGGAAGGATATGCGCATGGACTTCATCTACAAATTACTTACCTTAATTTGTGTGTGTGGGAGGTTTTGGTTTATATATTTGTAAATCTGACTCATAAAGTCAATGCCTCACCAATCATGAACCTCACCGCACCTCACAGATGGGAAGCCATCATTTAAAAACCAAAAAGTGTTAGTTAAAGATTTTTATTTTTTGTAGATTTTTTTAAATCGTTTAATTCATTTTAAATACCCACTGATAATTTCAAAAGTATGAAAAAATATGTTCTATCACATCAAAGTACTTTTTTTTGTATACCGTAATTTCTGGACTATAAACCGCACTTGATTATAAACCGCAAATTAGGGGAAAATCATTTTTTCCCCATATATAAGCCGCACCGGACTATAAGCCGCAGGTGTGTAAATGTTTACTAATTACCATTTGTAAGACAATATACACAAAGAGGATTGTCAGGGATGCATACCTAGTTCTGCAAACATACAAACGTATAAATCTCAGCAACGACCATAAAAAACTTAATGTGCAGGGAACACTAGCAACACACAACCGATAATAAAATGGGGCCACTTACAGGGGTAAAGTTGGCAATGTGATACGAGCTACACGTAAAGATCTGGAGAAGACATGACCGGGGGGAAAAATACTGGGTGATGCAACAATAGCCCAGTGCCCTCTAGTGGCCAGAGGAAACATCAACAGTACATGCAGAAGCTCCATTTTCTTCGTTAAGAGACAAATCGACTGCCTTTAATTTAAAAAGCGGCATCATACGCATTTCTTTTGTCCCTCATAATGAGGATTTGTGTATAAAAGCTTCCTTTCTCCAGTAATGGCCACTTTGATCTCGTTCTGTCTCTTGTACTTGTCAATTGTGCGGCACTATTTGCCTGGCGGACGGACATGCCATCAACACGCCACTCTTCTTCCCAGTGACCGTGTCTGGTCACATCTCCCTCTGTCAAGCAAAGCAGTGCCGCACAACAGCGGTCCACAACCTTTTTACTAATGAGTGTATAAGTGTATTAGACATCACAAAGATCACGAAAAATCCATAGATACGCTGCACCGGACGACAAGTCGTAGTGTTCAAAAAGTAGCGGCTTATTGTCCGGAAAATACGCTACATTTATCATTGGTTTAGTAATTGCTAAATATTTTACATGGTTCATGCCTTACCTTACAAGATGTGGACTTCACTTTCCATCATCATTCTGCTATGGATACCTGAAGAAAACTACAAATGTGATGACTTAATGACTACAGCAGACATGGGCAACCTACGGCCCGTGGGCCACTTCCGGCCCACGGGGCCGTATAATCCGGCCCGCCAAACCTGAATAAATTGTATTGTTAAAATTTTTTTGGGGTCATTTTCCCTGCAATTACCGTAAATTCCGGACTATAAGCCGTGACTTTTTTCCAAAATTTTGAACCCTGCGGCTTATAGTCAGGTGCGGCTTATATAAGGATTTTTTTCGTGATTTTTGTGATGACTTGATCACTTTTATACACTGCGGTATCTTGAAGAAAAAAACAACAACAAAAATACTATTTTGAAACACTACTATGGCTGCTGCTTATTCTGGCTGTGTTGCTTGTGACTATTATGAGCTTTAGTAGGAATGCACGCTAGGTGACCTGCGTCAAAGGGCTCTAAACCCTTTCTCTTACTCTGCCATGTGACTCAGAGATTACACAAAGCAGTGGCGCTGTTTGGACCATCTGCATTGTATTAAAACCCAATCAATCAGCATTTAAATTCAATTCTTCTGACATTTTGCTCACCAAAAACAAGTTGTAATGAACGTGAACTTTTAATGCATTTTATTCAGAAGGTTACTTTGAACCCCGAGGCTTAAATGGCGGCGTGGCGTATTTATGGATTTTACGGCCTCCAGGGGGCGCTCTAGCAGGAAGCAAGAGCGAGACAGACGAAGAAGCGATAATGCGCCGAAGAAGACGTGCTAGTTTGTGTTTTGATAGGCGAATAGTGGCGTATAATTCACACAAAGAAGAGAGAACGAGATCAAGACGGACATTACTGAAAGGAAGCTTTTATACACAAACCGTCATTATGGGGGACAAAAGAAATGCATATGAAGCCGCTTTTAAGCTAAAGGCAGTCGATGTTGATGACATTGTGTTGCGTCACCCTTTTTCTTTATTTCGTGGTCCCGTCTACTCTGGAGCTATACGTGTCGCTCGCTAGTTTAATGTAATTTAGCGCTTCGCGCATGAATAAAATTAGCATGAACAGACCCTCATCACACTCGAAGAAATGCATAAAAGCGACGACGAAAGAGAGACTGAGAAAGTGTGAGGCGAAGGATATCTAACGCTATTCCAATCGGACGCTGAGGAGGAAGACTTCGATGGTTTCAGTGCACAGGAGGAAGATGAAGACGATGAAGCTCTTTTTTTACTTTTACTGGTATGTTTTTTAACGAGCCCTGTTGGTGCTGTACTACCGTGTTGCTGCTGTGTTACCGCCGCGTCTCAGTGACTTTTACCGGGTATGTTTTTTTTAATCCAGCCCTATTAGTCTTGTGTTACTTCCGTGTTGCTGCGGTATTACTGCCGCGTCACGGGCAGTGTTTGGAAAGAAATGTTAAGGTATGTTATTAAAACTTTAGAAAAGCTTTCTGTGTCCAGTCTTTCTTTGTTAATAACTCGCGTGCACACTTCCGTGTTGCTGCGGTACTACTGCTGCGTCACAGGCAATGTTTAGAAAGACATGTTAAAGTCTGTTATTAAAACTTTAAAAAGGCTTTCTGTGAACGGTCTTTCTTTGTAAAAAACGCGTGTGCACGTGCGGCTTATAGTCCGGTGCGGTTTATATAAGAAAAAAACTAAAATATCCCCCAATTTTAGCTGGCGCGGTTTATAATCCGGTGCGGTTTATAGTCCGGAATTTACGGTACTATGTTTCCCCAGTTTCCCCTGCTCGCGCATTTACTCCCAGAAGCCGTGTCAGAAAGCTCGGTGCACACTCACAAGTGCGTGTACGTACTAATTAGTACGGACCCGGCACTCTCCGTGCTCTATTTCGATCAGTGCCGAATTTCGAGTGAGGGCTGTGACGTCAGCATTCTTGTAATTCGCGTGCTTAGCTTCAGATACAGTTTTACGCTAATGCCACCCACAAACCTTCCCCTGGAATTCTTCCATTAGAATGAGTGCAAAGGTGGACACTGAGTGCCGAATGTTAAAAAAAGAGTGGACAATTTGGCTCGACCTACGTGTGTGAGCAGACGTTCAGCCACATGAACGTCAACAAAGCCCGTCACAGATCTAGGTTAACGGACCGACACCTCGGCTCTATCCTAAGAATTACCACAACAAATTTTACTCCAGTCCATGATGCACTAGCAAAAAAGGGAGACCAACAATACTATTGATTTCTTTATTACTTTATTTAAATGTATTCTTTCACTGGTTCTTCAAGATGATGTATTTGGTCAGAATGTTTGCTGTTTGATGTGATTTCGCCTCATTAGATAAACATATTTCATAAATCTGACCTGCAGGCGCTGAAGTTATGTCGTAGTTAATGAGAATCACTGATAGTAGTTTTTTGGTGAATTTTTTTTTAATGCTGTTAATAAATGCATTTGTTTTCAAAAAGCTTTTTTTAAATATCCATGCTTTACTACCTACTAAAAGTAAAAACCTTTTATGCAATGACCTTTACATGTCATTTCTATTACTTCACACAAACACTACATCCATCTGCTCCTGGTTCGGCCCCCCGGTCAAAATTTAGAACCCAATTCGGCCCGCAAGTCAAAAAGTTTGCCCACCCCTGGACTGCAGTATGTGTAACAACAGGACAAGCGTTATGCAAAATGGATGATTACCCAACAGTAGCCTTTTTTGGGCCTCAACTTGCCGAAAAGGTCAAGTGTTGAAAACCTGGGTATCATGGTGATAATAGATCTTAGGGGTCCCCAACACGACCACTGAAAACCCACTCCAACAGCCCACTCAAGTTAGCAAAAAGGAGCTACTAATACTAGTCTCACTGATAGAGGAAATTTTGCAGTCCTGTTGACATGTTTAAGAAATTAAATGTTTCTTTTAGCATGGAATGCTTCTTAGGAACACATGATGTTCTTAGGTTTACATGATCTGCTCGATGCCGTTTCTCAAACAGCAACTGTGTGGAACATCTGCCGTCTATTAGCATAATTGTCAGGATGAGGATGATATCACTGACAATGTTATTGGTGTGTGTGTGTGCGTGTGTTTGTGTGTGTGCACAGCTCTTCCATGTGGCCTATGTGCTCATCAAGTTCGCCAATTCTCCACGTCCAGATCTGTGGGTTCTAGAAAGGTCGGTGGACTTCGGGCAGACGTACCAGCCATGGCAGTACTTCTCCTGTGAGTACAAATGATGATGATTATTAATCAGAGCAAATGTCAGCTAAGATGAGCAAACATGAGAATGACTTTTAATCCCTCCACATGTGGTCAAGTCCAGACACCGTAATAGTTCCATGTTTAATGAGTTTGAACAAATAACAAAATAAACTGTTAAACATAGGACTAGATGATATGGCTAAAAAACGTATCACGATGTGCTTCATATTTGTAAAGTCAAACCTCTACATACGCTTGAACATACAAATATTTCAACATACGATGTGAAATTTGACCAAATATTTGACTTAACATCCAAAGGCATTCCCAACATACGACGTCATCATGGTTAGCCCGCTAGATAGCGGCACGTCAGGATGACATCAGATAGCGTCCCAAGAAGGCTAACGCAAATGGTAGTGGTGAAAAAGGAAGAAGGTGATGATTTCCTTTCAATTAAAACAAGAAATCATAAGAAAACATGAGCACGGAGTGCGTGTGAGTGATCGTGCGAAACAATATAGACTTAAAAACGTGTTAACGATTTTGACGATCATTAAGCAGAAGAAAGCCCTCAAAGCGGTCAAGCTCATCTCTAAACGTCGCAGGCCTACGTTGGAAGAGATGGAACGCCTTTTGCTTGTATGGATAAAGGAAAAGGAGATTGTTGGTAAAACGATCACTGAAACAATCATATGTGAGAAGGCCAACACCATATATTGCATTATGTTAATGTTATGTAAGTTGGATGATAAAGAAAATTAAAAAATAGAAAACAACACATAAAATATCAAAGAATAAAAAAATAAACTAAGTTAGTTTGGAGTTCACACACTGTAAGTTACAGTAGGTTACTCAACGTATGGATCACTGTGTCTCTAAGGTACAATGACAATAAAAAACACTTAATTGATTATTTCTTTGTAATTGATTTCTTTTTACATCCCTCTGATATAATGCATTTGTTTTATTGCTTTGTGTGATTATCTGCAGTATTTATTAAGGAGTTATTGTTGGATTTTGGCTGTGGGTCGCATTAAACAAATTAGTGTATTCTTTTGGGATTAGTTGATCCAACATACAACTACAGTCAAACCTCTACATACGAATTTAATTTGTTCCGGGACCTACTTTGTATGTTGAAATAGTCGTATGTTGGATCAAATATTTCCATAAGAATAAACTGTTTGTTTAATTTGTTCCATAGCCAAAAGAACCAACGATAACTCCTTAATAAATACTGCCGATAATTACACATAGCAATAAAACAAATGCGATATATCAGAGAGGTACCGTAATTTTCGGACTATAAGTCGTGGTTTTTTTCATAGTTTGGGTGGGGGGGCGACTTATAATAAGGAGCGACTTATATGTGTTTTTTTTCAAAAAAAAAAAAAAAAAAAAGTGAAACCGCGATAAACGAACCGCAATGTAGCAAGGGATTACTGTAATTTGAATTTCAAGTGACGTCAGCAGCGCGACGCGGCGTGGTGCGGCGGTTGTTTACATAAAGGACAAAGATTGACTCGACGGAGCTCTCTTTCACTTCCGTGGATTGAAGTCGGGGGCCGGCGCTCGGCCGGGTGGCTGTCCAGGGACGGTGGATGGGGCTCGGACAATGCTTTTACGCACGCCCGGTCCTACTCTACCGAGCTGTCTTTCACCTCCGTGGATGGAAGTCGAGGGCTGGCGCTCGGCCGGGTGGATGTCCGGGGACGGTGGATGGGGCTCGGTCATGGCTTTTACGCACGCCCAGTCCTATTCTATGGAGCTCTCTTCCACTTCCGTGGCTGGAAGTCCACACTGCCACAAGCCTGGAAGTTTGTTTTGTTAAATAAAGAGCCGTTTACCAAACCCACGTTTTTCCTTGAACTTTGTTAACGCTACAATATAGTTATATAGTAGATCTGTGGAATAACGACGAGGCTGACGTCAGGGCGCACGCGCGGCGTTGTTGACAAAGGACGAGGAATTTGATCGATGGATTTAATGATTTAGAGTGCACAGATGGTTTGATAATACTATTGCTTATATAATAGTTATTTGATATCTAATTTATATATCGTTATATGGGCCTGTGGAATATTTTGAAGTGCAAGCGCCGTCAGCTGCGCGCACCCATTGTTGACAAAGGACGATCGATTGATTTAATGATTTGGAGTGACACAGATGGTTTGATAACATTATTGCTTATATAATAGTTATTTGATATATAATTTATATATCGTTATATGGGCCTGCGGAATATTTTGAAGAGCAAGCGCCGTCAGCGGCGCGCACGCATTGTTGACAAAGGACGATTGATGGATTTAATGAATTGGAGTGACACAGATGGTTTTATTAACGTGTTATTTATGTAATAGTTTTTTAATAACTCTGAATTTTACGTCAGGGCCGTTCTCAGCTCTTAGTTTGTGTTTATGTCACGTTAGCATACCTATCGTTTAGCCTGTTGTTGCTCGTTCATGACTGTTCTTGGTGTTGGATTTTGTCGAATAAATTGCCCCCCAAAATGCGACTTATACTCCGGAGCGACTTATATATGTTTTTTTTCACTTTTTTGGGCATTTTATGGCTGATGCGACTTATACTCCGGAGCGACTTATAGTCCGAAAATTACGGGACTCTTGAGAGGGGCTGGACTCTCTTCCACTCTGGAGTTGCCCATGGTGAGAGGCGTCGAGCAGGTGTGGGCATACTTGTTGCCCCCCGGCTGGGCGCCTGCACATTGCGGTTCACCCCGGTGATCGAGAAGGTAGCCTCCCTTTGCCTTCGGGTGGGGGGGACGGGTCCTGACTGTTGTTTGTGTCTATGCACCAAATGGCAGCTCAGAGTACCCACCCTTTTTGGAGTCCTTGGAGGAAGTGCTGGAGAGCGCTCCTTTTTTGCCACGTAGAGCGTCACGTAGAGCGCCACAGCGTCACTAGATAGACGCTCTACATTCCTACATTTGTATATTCTTTTCTAGTTTTTCCTTGCTTTTTACGTTTTTTACTCCACTCGGATTCACTCACTCGTCGTCTCCTGAAACCACGTGTCGGGTCAGAAAACTCGGGGTTTTGGTTGAGATGCAGTCACATTTCACATTACCTATCCGTGGTCTAATCTGGTGACGGGGTTTGAGTTTTTCCTTGCTTTTTACGTTTTTTACTCCACTTTTGGGAGTTTACTTTTGTTGAAAGTCGCGGACCGTCAATCCCTGCCATTTCGACCACGTCACTGTTCGGCTCTTGATCGTCGATCATTGGACACGTAAGTATGGCTGCGGATCAAGAGGTTTGTACGGCTTCGTGCACCAACTGCACCCTTCTCTGAGAGAGGTTGTCCCTGCTAGAGGGACGCGGCCGTTAGCTAGAGCAGACTAGTGCGTTAACCGTAGATGTGGCGAACACAGATGCGGGCTGTAGTCAGCCCGCTAGCCCAGTTAGCATTAGCCCCAAGCGGCTTGCTAACTGCGATGAGCCAGTTAAAATGCATCGTCGTCCTAAGCCATCTCGGTCTACTGGCTCTTGCACCTTGGTCATAGGTGACTCCATTACCCGAAACATCACGCTTACAAATCCAGCCACGGTAATGTGTATCCCTGGAGCCAGAGCACCCGACACAGAAGCTAATCTTAGGGAGCTGGCTCGCAATAGGTCTCGTCAACAGCGTAGGTTCAACAACACTAGCTACTCGGATATAGTGATACACGTTGGCTCCAATGATGTTAGCATGAGGCAATCAGAGATCACAATGAAAAACATAGCGAGGACTTGTGATCTCGCCAGAAAGATGAGTCGGCGTCGAGTATTTGTCTCTGGCCCCCTGCCTGCGAGAGGCACTGATGAGAGGTTTAGTAGATTCGTCTCCCTTAATCGATGGATGGCTAATTTCTGTAAGAATCAGGGACTGTATTTTATAGATAACTGGTCCTCCTTCTGGGGCCACCCCGACCTGCTGAGGAAGGATGGCCTTCATCCTAACCGTGAAGGCGCCTTCACTCTTTCAAGGAATATAGATTTCTGTTTGAGACATTCATGACAGGTCACTTTAGAGCAGGCCGGGTCACAAGTGACTAGGCCACCTGTTAGGATGGGTTTGGAGTCTGTTAAGTTAAAGTTAACTAGCGCTAGGCTAGATTCCCAGCATGCACATAGCTTCTTGTGGAGACTCGAGCGTCACAGTTTGAATAGTGCTACAGTATACATTGACACACTTTCTACTGAGGTAGTAGACACATCCAATCACTCCACCCTGACCGGTCACGTTGATGGAACGGTGCCTGTTCCAGATAATATTACATGTTTGCCGAATATTAACTATCAAATTCCTATGGTTGTATCTAACCGCCGCGCTAATAAACATTTTAGAGGTAATGTTGGGCCTAGACAACACAATCTTACTCGTATTCCGTTTAGAAATCCTCCGATAGATACGAACCCTGATCTACCGACTAGACTCAAACTCGGTTTTATGAATATTAGATAATTTCATTCGAAAGCAGTACTCGTTGATGACCTCATCACAGAACATAAACTAAACATTTTTGGTCTTTGCGAGACCTGGTTAAAACATAATGAACTGCTGCCCCTTAATGAAGCCTCGCCTCCAAATTTTGTGAGCTCGCACGGGTCGCATCCTCGAAAAAAGGGTGGGGGTGTCGCCCTCGTCTCTAATTCCGATCTTAGATTTAGGCTTCGTTCGATTAATGTATTTAAAACATTTGAAGTTCTCACTGTCCGATCCACCGCTTTACCGTCATTTTATCTTGCTGTTATTTACCGTCCACCCGGGACTTACTCTGGCTTCCTCGATGAATTTTCAGAATTCGTGGCTGATCTAGTGAAAAATGCAGATGATATGATAATTATGAGCGATTTCAATATCCACATGAATTTACCGTCAGAGCCACTTACTTCGGCGTTTCAGGCTTTAATTGATATGTTTGGTTTTACGCAAGCCATACAGGCAGCAACGCATAAGAATGGAAATACCTTAGCTCTGGTATTATCCCGAGGACTGGCAACCTCAAATATAACAGTACTGCCATACACTACTGTTATGTCTGATCATTACTTAATAAAATTTGAAATTTTAGTTCTTTGTCAATGACAAGAGCGCAATCAGAATTACAGCAGCCGTAATATTAACTCCGTAACTGCGACTGCGTTATCTGAGTTACTGCCGCAGGCAACTGCCATATTTCCCGCATATATCGGCTCTATTGATAATCTTACAAATGAATTCAATGCGACATTGTTAAATGCCATCGACTCTGTAGCGCCACTACGTCTGAAAACTCGCCGTAGAATGCCTACTCCGTGGTTCACAGATGAAACTCGTACGCTTAAGCAATTATGTAGAAAGCATGAGCGCAAATGCCGTTTAACCAAACTTGAGGTTTTCCATCAGGCATGGCGTGACAGCCTCCTGAAATATAAAGATGCGCTTATCTTAGCAAAAACTAATTATTTCTCGCAAGTTAATAATCTCAATCAAAACAATCCTAAATACTTATTTGATACAGTAGCAAAGCTAACACTATGCCAGCCGACCTCCGATAGCTCCTTCCACTCAGCTGACGAGTTCATGAAATTTTTCGCTCGAAAGATTGAATCCATTAGGGATGAGCTCAAGATGACCGTTCCAATCGCTCAGTCGAGACCGCCGATTACCGGCGCGGACGATCATGCAATAATCCTCTCAAATTCTAAAAGCGTGTCCCTTGAAAGGCTTACACAATTGGTTAGTGCGGCTAAACAAACAACTTGTTTACTCAACGCACTTCCAGCCAAACTATTTAAAGAATTATTTCAAATTTTAGGACCGTCCGTCTTAAATATAATTAAGCTGTCTGTCTCCTCTGGTATAGTGCCAACAGCCTTTAAAACCGCTATCATTAAACCGCTTCTTAAGCGACCAAATCTCGACCCGGACTGTCTCAGTAATTATAGGCCAGTTTCAAATCTCCCATTCATAGCAAAACTTTGAAAAAGCAGTAGCGCAGCAGCTTATTGATTACATGGTCGCCAATAATCTATATGAATCTTTTCAGTCTGGTTTTAGAGCTAATCATTCCACCGAGACAGCACTTGCTAAAGTGACTAATGATGTCCTCATAGCTATGGATTCAAACACTTCATCGGTATTGTTATTACTTGATCTTAGTGCTGCCTTCGACACTGTAGACTTCGATATTTTATTAGAGTGCCTTAAAAGCTGTGTTGGTATTTCAGGGTCAGCACTAGGCTGGTTCTATTCCTATCTATCAGACAGGACGCACTGAGTGGTCCATGGCAATATGACCTCTGAGCGCTATAGTGTTACGTGTGGTGTCCTGCAGGGAACGGTACTCGGACCAATTCTATTTAATATTTATATGATTCCGCTTGGAGACATAATACGTAAATATAATATTAGTTTTCAATGTTACGCGGATGACACTCAATTATATATGCCGTTATCGATGACAGATCCGCGGGACTGTTGTAATCTTTGAGGCGTGCCTTGCGGAGCTCAAGCCATGGATATCTCTCAATTTCCTTTGTCTTAACCCAGATAAAACTGAGATGTTGATAATTGGTCCAGCTCGTTACCTCACCACTTATTTAAGGAAACCACTATAACTATGGATAACCGTACTATCACTCAGAGCGATACTGGAACTAATCTCGGGGTAATATTTGACCAAACGCTCTCCTTTCAAAAGCACATTAAGAACATAACTAGAATTGCGTTTTTTCACCTTAGTAATATTTCTAAGATTCATCCGATCCTCTCGACCGGTGATGCGGAAACTATTATACATGCGTTTATTACGTCGCGCCTGAACCACTGTAACGCATTATTCTCTGGTCTTCCTAAATCCAGTATCAAAAGTCTACAGTTACCGTAATTTTCGGACTATAAGTCGCGGTTTTTTTCATAGTTTGGGTGGGGGGGCGACTTATACTCAGGAGCGACTTATATGTGTTTTTTTTTTTTCAAAAAATTTCAAAAAAAAAATTCAAAAAAAAAAATGAAACCGCGATAAACGAACCGCAATGTAGCAAGGGATTACTGTAATTTGAATTTCAAGTGACGACAGCAGCGCGAAACCATCTGCGTCACTCCAATTCATTAAATCCATCAATCGTCCTTTGTCCGCTGACGGCTTTTGCACTTAAAAATATTCCACAGGCCCATATAACGATATATAAATTACCGTTTTTTTCCGTGTATAATACGCCCCCATGTATAATACGCACCCTAACAATGGCATGTTGATGCTGGAAAAAAGCCTGTACCCATGTATAATACGCACCCAATTTTTTTTTTTTTTTTTAATTTTTTTTTTTTTTTCTTTTTTTTTTTAAGTCCCAATGATCGTCACACACGCAGGGAGGCAATGGGTCCCATTTTTATAGTCTTTGGTATGGTCTTAACTAGGCTGGATGTATTTTTTTTGTTGGCGTTGATTTCTCCGACTGCCCATAAAGGCACCACCGCGATCAGATGAAAAGAGAGGAAAGTGACGTGCGGACATGTGAAAAAGGCGGCTCTGTATGGGAGAGACGTTGAAGAGGAATAATAACACCCTTGGAAACCAAAACTTGCCCCTCGTCGTGACTCGGAGCCGCAACAAATGTTTCGGATTTGTGTAGGGTACATTGTGACAGCAAACGAGCAGGTGATCGAGCAAGCGTCTGATACGAGAGCATTGCGTTCGTATGGAGCGTGTTTGAAGTGAACAGCAGAGACGAAAGGAACAAGGCAAAGTGTTGTGAAATAAAATATTACCTGTAATACGCATTTTGTTATTTGCTGATTGTATTAAGCTATCACATTCATTGTCAGTCAAGAAGAGAAGAGGACTATTATCCCTTCTTTGACGAAATGACCAGAGCACAGTACAAACACACTATTGTTCTTTCGGTATTTATTCAACCCACATTCTTTCACAACATGACAAGAAGAGAACAATACATAAATCAATACTCGTACCAGTACCATGATTTTCTTAAAAAAAAAAAAAAAAAAAGCATTGTCCGAGCACCATCCACCGTCCCTGGACAGCCACCCGGCCGAGCGCCGGCGCCCGACTTCAATCCACGAAAGTGAAAGAAAGCTGGACGAGTGACGCGCGACGTCGCGCTGCTGACGTCGCGGTCGCGCGTCAGCAGCGCGACGGTTGTTTACATAAAGGACAAAGATCGACTCGTCCAGCTTTCTTTCACTTTCGTGGATTGAAGTCGGGCGCCGGCGCTCGGCCGGGTGGCTGTCCAGGGACGGTGGATGGTGCTCGGACAATGCTTTTACGCACGCCCGGTCCTACTCTACCGAGCTGCCTTTCAGCTCCGTGGATGGAAGTCGAGGGCCGGCGCTCAGCCGGGTGGCTGTCCGAGGACGGTGCATGGGGCTCGGTCATGGCTTCTACGCACGCCCGGTCCTATCGTATGGAGCTCTCGTCCCCTTTCGTGGCTGGACGTCCACGCCGCCACACGCCTGTAAGTTTGTTTTGTTAAATAAAGAGCCGTTTACCAAACCCACGTCTTTCCTTGAACTTTGTTAACGCTACAATATAGTTATATAGTAAATCTGTGGAATAACGACGAGGCTGGCGTCAGGGCGCACGCGCGGCGATGTTGACAAAGGACGAGGAATTTGATCGATGGATTTAATGATTTAGAGTGCACAGATGGTTTGATAACATTATTGCTTATATAATAGTTATTTGATATATAATTTATATATCGTTATATGGGCCTGTGGAATATTTTTAAGTGCAAGAGCCGTCAGCGGCGCGCACGCATTGTTGACAAAGGACGATTGATGGATTTAATGAATTGGAGTGACGCAGATGGTTTTATTAACGTGTTATTTATGTAATAGTTTTTTGAATAACTCTGAATTTTACGTCAGGGCCGTTCTCAGCTCTTAGTTTGTGTTTATGTCACGTTCGCATAGCTATCGTTTAGCCTGTTGTTGCTCGTTCATGACTGTTCTTGGTGTTGGATTTTGTCGAATAAATTGCCCCCCAAAATGCGACTTATACTCCGGAGCGACTTATATATGGTTTTTTTTCACTTTTTTGGGCATTTTATGGCTGGTGCGACTTATACTCCGGTGCGACTTATAGTCCGAAAATTACGGTAGTACAAAATGCTGCTGCAAGGCTGCTCTCACGGACAAGACAATTTGATCACGTTACCCCAATATTAGCCAACTTACATTGGCTCCCGGTCCATTTAAGATGTGACTTCAAGGTTCCCCTATTAACCTATAATTCATTGCATGGCTTAGCGCCTTCATATCTTGTCGACCTAGTTGTTCCTTACGTTCCGTCTCGTAACCTCCGCTCGCAAAACGCGAGTCTTTTTGTAACCCCGAGGGCCAAAAAAATGTCTGCAGGGTCATGCTCTAGACCAGGGGTGGCCAACCAGTCAGAGACCAAGAGCCACATTTTTTACTGTGTCATCGCAAAGAGCCACATCATACACATGAGCACACATGAACACCCCCCCGACACACACACACACACACACACACACACACACGCACACACACACACACACACACACACACACACACACACACACACACACACACACACACACACACACACACACACACCCCTCTGCTCAGCCAAATTTATTGTGTGACATTATTATGTCACGCACCAACATGATAATGACAAATTGACTCCTACAGTACTAAAACCACAGCCAAAGTATGGCTTTTTAGCCCGTGCAATGTTCCAAGCCTGTTGAAACAATGCAAGTGTGACAGTCTCTGAGTGCTTCGTAATTTTTTTGAAAAACTGTACCTATTTTTTTGCCTGACTTTTCAAAGTCTCCAAACGTGTGCTTGCGAAATTCAGTCCCTTTTGCAAAGTCCTTATCGATATTGGCATGAAGTGAGCTGAAGTGGCGCTGACCATTTGAAGCTTTTAAATGCGCCAATGACGTCCGACATATCAGGCAGAATGGCTTGCCATAGCGTTCAACAAAAAACAACTTTAAGCTTTTCTGGACCTAATGGGCCCCCGTAGTCACAGTCGCCATTCATTAAAAAGCCAGCAAAACCAATCGCTCTGTTTGTCCCTCCTCCTTTGCAGGATTTCACCTCACGCGCATGCGCGTTTGACCAAAATACCATATTGAACTCAAGCGAAGCAAATACGCACGAAAAATAAACACAAATGTTGATATGAACGTAAAAGAGCCGCATGAAACCAGCCAAAGAGTCGCATGCGGCTCGCGAGCCGCGGGTTGGCCACCGCTGCTCTAGACCATTTTCTATTCGGGCTGCAGGGCTTTGGAATGCCCTACCAATGGATATTAGAACTGCTACCTCAGTAGAAACATTTCAGACACGTCTAAAGACACATTTCTATGATATGGCCTTTAATTAACCTGTAGTGGCTGATTCGGCTGGAGTTTGTGTTTTCGCTTGTTGTGTCATCGGATTTGCGGCCGCGTATTTTGGACACTCTGGTGAAGGGAGGGGCGGAGCTGTCAACTGATCACCACCTGGTGGTGGGTTGGCTCCGATGGTGAGGGAAGATGCCGGTCCGACCTGGCAGACCAAATGTACTGTGAGGGTCTGCTGGGAACGTCTGGCAGAATCCCCTGTCAGGAAGAGCTTCAACTCCCACCTCCGGCAGAGCTTTTCCCACGTCCCGGAGGAGGCGGGGGACATTGAGTCCGAGTGGACCATGTTCCGTGCCTCCATTGTTGAGGCAGCCGACCCGAACTGTGGCCATAAGGTGGTCGGTGCCTGTCGTGGCGGTAACCCACGAACCCGCTGAAGGAGTCCTATCGGGCCGTTCTGGCCTGTGGGACTCCGGCAACCGACACGTACCGGATGGCCAAGGGGAACGCGGCTTCGGTTGCTGAGGCAAAAACCCGGGCGTGGGAGGCGTTTGGCGAGGCCATGGAGAATGACTTCCGGACGGCTTCTAGGAAATTCTGGTCCACCATCCAGCGTCTCAGGAGGGGGAATTAGTGCACCATTAACACTGTTTACAGTGGAGATGGCGTGCAGCTGACCTCGACTCGGGATGTCGTGAGTCGGTGGGGAGAACACTTCGAAGACCTCCTCAATTCCCCGACACGCCTTCCATTGTGGAAGCAGGGCCTGGAGACTCTGAGGTGGACCCTCCAATCTCTGGGGTCGAAGTCACTGAGGTAGTTAAAAAACTCCTCTGAGGTAAGGCCCCGGGGGAGGATGAGATCCGCCCGGAGTTCTTAAAGGCTCTGGATGTTGTGGGGCTGTCCTGGCTAACACGCCTCTACAACATTGCGTGGACATCGGGGACGGTGCCTCTGGATTGGCAGACTGAGGTGGTGGTTCCCCTCTTTAAGAAGGGCGACCGGAGGGTGTCTTCCAACTACAGAGGAATTACACTCCTCAGCCTCCCTGGTAAGGCCTATTCAGGGGTGCTGGAGAGGAGGGTCCATCGGGAGGTCGAACCTCAGATTCAGAAGGAGCAGTGTGGTTTTCGTCCTGGCCGTGGAAGAGTGGACCAGCTCTATACCCTCGGCAGGATCCTCGAGGGTGCATGGGAATTTGCTCAACCAGTCCACATGTGTTTTGTGGACTTGGAGAAGGCGTTCAACCGTTTCCCTTGGGAAGTTTTGTGGAGGGTGCTTCGGAAGTACGGGGTGCCGAACCAACTGATAAGGGCGGTTCGGTCCCTGTATCATCGATGCCAGAGTTTGGTCCGCATTTCCGGCAGTAAGTCGGATTCGTTCCCAGTGAAGGCTCCCCTTTGTCACCGATTCTGTTCATAAGTTTTATAGACAGAATTTCTAGGCGCAGCCGAGGTGTTGAGGGTGTCCGGTTTGGGGACCTCAGCATTGCATCTTTTTGGAGACGACGTGATGGTGTTGGCTTCTTCAAACCGTGATCTCCAGCTCTCAAGATTCAAGATTCAAGAGTTTTTATTCGCCATGTTTGAGCGTGCCAAACAAGGAATTTGACTTCGGTACATCACAGCCTCTGTTCAACATTTAGGTGACTAACAACACTCAGGATGTGTGAAAAATGGCAAATATTCTCAAACATCCCCTGACCTTAAACTCCCAAGAGGGCAAGGAAAAACTCAAAACTCCAGCTAGGGGAAATGAGAAAACTTGAGAAGAGACCACAGATGGGAGGGTCCCTCTTCCAGGATGACCAGGCTGCAATGGATACAGAGAGGACACATAGTACAAATAGTGTAGACAATTCAAAAAAGGTGTGGAGAGCAGGATGTTATTGCACAGGAATGACTCTGAGACTCTGAGTGGTGTGAGTTCATCAGAGCAACAGCCTGGGGTAAGAAGCTGTCTCTGTGTCTGCTGGTTTTGGCGTACAGAGCTCTATAATGCCGTCCGGAGGGGAGTAGTTCAAACAGACTGCAACCTGGGTGAGAAGGGTCTGTAGAGATGTTCCTTGCACGTTTCCTGGTCCTGGACAGGTACAAGTCTTGGATAGATGGGAGGTTGATTCCAATGATTTTTTCAGCAGTCCTGATTGTCCGTTGCAGTCTGTGCTTGTCTTGTTTGGAGGCCGATCCAAACCAGACAGTGATGGAGGTGCAGAGGACAGACTGGATGATGGCAGTGTAGAAAGTCTTCAGCAGCTCCCGCGGCAGGTTGAACTTCTTGAGCTGTCTCAGGAAGTACAGCCTCTGCTGGGCCTTCTTGCGGACAGAGTCTATGTGGCCGGTCCATTTCAGATCCCGAGAGATTGTGGTTCCCAGGAACTTGAAGGTGTCTGTGGAGAGAATAGTATTACTGCGGATAGTGAGGGGTGAAAGTGGTGAAGGGTCACGCCTGAAGTCCACTGTCATCTCCACGGTCTTGAGCGGGTTCAGCTCCAGGTGGTTTTGGCTGCACCAGTGGACCAGCCGCTCCACCTCCTGTCTGTACGCAGTCTCATCACCGTCCTGGATCAGTCAGATGAGAGTGGTGTCGTCTGCATACTTCAGGAGCTTCACTGGAGAATCACCTGATCAGAAATCGTTGGTGTAGAGAGAGAAGAGCAGTGGGGAGAGGATGTGATGCTCCCCAACCTCACACGCTGTCTCCTGTTGGTCAGGAAGCTGGTGATCCACTGACAGGTGGGGGCAGGCACCGCAAGCTGGATGAGCTTCTGTTGGAGGATGTCAGGAGCGATGGTGTTGAACGCTGAGCTGAAGTCCTCAAACAGGATCCTGGCTACATTCCTGGGGTGTCCAGGTGGTGCAGGATGTAGTGCAGTCCCATGTTGACCGCATCATCCACCGATCTGTTTGCCCGGTAGGCAAACTGGAGGGGGTCAAGCAGGGGGCCCGTGACATCCTTCAGGTGGTTCAGCACTAACCTCTCGAAAGATTTCATGACCACAGATGTCAGTGCGACAGGTCTATAGTCATTCAAACCTGTGATGGCGGGCTTCTTGGCCACTGGAACGATGGTGGAGCTCTTGAAGCACGAGGGCACCTCACACAGCTCCAGGGAACGGTTGAAGATCCGTGCAAAGGTGGGTGCCAGCTGCTCAGCACAGACTTTCAAGCAGGAAGGTGACACGCCGTCTGGGCCCGGTGCCTTCTTGATCTTTTGTCTCCGGAACATCTGGCGCACTTCCTCTTCACGGATCTGGAGTGCGGGTGTGGCCTCTGCAAGAGAGAGAGCGGGTGACAATGGTGATGGAGGTGTGGACAGAGGGTTTGTGGGGGGAGGTGTGTATGTAGACTGTGCTGCAGGAGGTCCCGTTGTGTGGGAGGAACGATTAAACCTGCAGTAGAACCTGTTTAGCTGGTTAGCAAGCCTTGGGCTCTCCACAGGTTCGTTTCTTGAAGCCCGTGATGCTCTGCAGACCTTTCCACAATGTTGAGGGATCAGGATTGGCAGAGAGGTGTCTCTCCAGGCTCTCCCCGTAACACCTCCTGGCTTTCCTGACCTCTCGGTTCAGTGTGTTTCTGGTCTGCTTGAACAGGTCCCGGCCGCCGCTCCTGTAGGCCTCCTCGTTGACTTTGCGCAGCCTCCTGAGGTCCGGTGTAAACCGAGGTTTGTCGTTGTTGTACGTGCAGAAGGTCTTAGTCTGCACACACAGATCCTCACAAAAACTGATGTATGATGTGACAGTGTCAGTGAGTTCATCCAGGTCTGAAGTTGCAGCTTCAAAAACTCCCCAATCGGTGCAGTCAAAGCAGGCTTGGAGGTCCTGCCTTGACTCCACTGTCCACTTCCTCACAGTCCTCACCACAGGCTTAGAAGTTTTTAGTTTCTGCTTGTAGGCCGGGATCAGATGAACTAGACAGTGGTCTGAGAGTCCTAAAGCTGCACGAGCCACAGAGTGGTATGCATCCTTAATTACGGTGTAGCAGTGGTGCAGTGTCTGTGCCCCTCTGGTGGGACACGTTATGTGCTGTCTGTATCTGGGGAGTTCTTGTGCGAGGTTCGCCCTGTTAAGATCACCCAGAACAATGATTAGTGAATTTGGTAGAAGTTTCTCCATGTCTGTCACCTGGTCAGCCAGCATCTGCGTGGCTTCACTCGCACGTGCGTGTGGTGGAATGTAAACAGCCGCCATGACGATCGAGGAGAACTCCCGTGGTGAATAGAACGGCCGGCAGTTTATGAAAAGTGTTTCTAGGAGAGGGCTGCAAAACTCTTTCAACACCATGACATCAGTACACCAACGTTCATTAATGTAGAAACAGAGACCACCTCCCTTTGATTTTCCGGAGAGCTCCGCGCTGCGATCTGCACACGTTAGCCGAAACCCAGCTAACTCCACGGCGTGGTGGGGGGTGCGTTCGCTAAGCCACGTTTCAACAAAACACAGCGCAGCGGATCTGCTGAAGTCCGTGTTCCTTGAAGTGAGGAGCAGCAGTTCGTCCATCTTGTTCGCCAGGGAGCGGACATTCGCCAGATGAATTGACGGTAGGGTAGAACGGAACCCTCTCTGCCTCAGTTTTACGAGGGCTCCGGCTCGTTTTCCGCGTCGCCATCGTCGCGCTAGCTTGTATAGCACCGCCGCTCCGGCTAAAATCTCCGACAAACAGTCTGAATCAGAGAAAACAGGAGAGAAAATACCAGAAGAAGACTGTCCGATGTTTATCAACGCTTCTCTTGTAAAAGTGATCCGGGATGGACAGCAGAGGACACAGAAAACACACAAAATAAGACAAAGAAACAGAGCGACTCACCATGGCGGCCATCCGCGGCGCCATCATGACGTCAACGTCACTAGAGCGGTTCGCAGCCGAGTGTGAAGCGGTCGGGATGAGGGTCAGTACCTCCAAATCTGAGTCCATGGTCCTCGGTGTAATGCCCTCTCCGGATCAGGGATGACATCCTGCCCCAAGTGGAGGATTTCAAGTATCTTGGGGTCTTGTTCACGAGCGAGGGCAGGATGAAGCGTGAGATCGACACGCGGACCGGTGCAGCGTCTGCTGTAATGCGGACTCTGTACTAGTCCGTCGTGGTGAAGAGAGAGCTGAGCCAAAAGGCAAAGCTCTCAATTTACTGGTCGATCTACTCTCCTACCCTGACCTATGGTCACGAGCTATGGGTCGTAACTGAAAGAAAAAGAGCCCGGATACAAGCGTCCAAAATTAGTTTCCTCCGCAGGGTGTCCGGGCTCTCCCTTAGTGATAGGGTGAGACGCTCGGTCATCTGGGAGAGTCTCGGAGAAGAGCCGCTGCTCCTCCACGTTGAAAGGAGCCAGATGAGGTGGCTCGGGCATCTCAGTAGGATGCCTCCTGGACGCCTCCCTGGGGAAGCGTTCAAGATTCAAGAATTTTTATTGGCCATGTTTGAGCATGCCAAACAAGGAATTTGACTTCGGTACTTCTCAGCCTCTGTTCAACATTTAGGTGACTAACAACACTCAGGACATGTGCGAAAATTTACAAATATTCTCAAACATCCCCTGATCGTAAACTCCCAGGAGGGCAAGGAAAAACTCAAAACTCCTACTTGGGGAAATGAGAAACCTTGAAGAGACCACAAATGGGAGGATCCCTCTTCCAGGATGACCAGGCTGCAATGGATGCAGAGTGGACACATAGTACACATAATACAGACAATTCAAAGATAAAGCGTTGAGAGCAGGATGTTATTGCACAGGAATGTCTCTGAGACTCTAAAAGTGGTGTGAGTTCATCAGAGCGACAGCCTGGGGGAAGAAGCTGTCTCTGTGTCTGCTGGTTTTGGCGTACAGTACTCTGTAACGCCGTCCGGAGGGGAGTAGTTCGAACAGACTGCAACCTGGGTAAGAAGGGTCTGGAGAGACGTTACTTGCACGTTTCCTGGTCCTGGACAGGTACAAGTCCTGAATAGATGGGAGGTTGGTTCTGATTATCTCTTCTGCAGTCCTGATTGTCCGTTGCAGTCTGTGCTTGTCTTGTTTGGTGGCCGATCCAAACCAGACAGTGATGGAGGTGCAGAGGATAGTCAAAGTCAAAGTCTGCTTTATTGTCAAATTCTTCACGTCAAGACATACAAAGAGATCGAAATTGCGTTTCCTACTATCCCACGGTGACAAGACATATTACACCCAATTGGTCCACAGACAAACAAAACATTCAAGTAAACAATACAAAAAGTAGCTTCACAGAAGAGTCGCCTGAGGAGCAATCGTTAGTGTAGAAAGAGAAGAGCAGTGGGGGGCGCCAGTATTGGTGGTCCAGGTGTCGGATGTGATGGTCCCCAGCCTCACACGTTGTCTCCTGTTGGTCAGGAAGCTGGTGATTCACTGACAGGTTGAAGCAGGCACCGCGAGCTGGATGAGCTTCTGGTGGAGGATGTCAGGAGCGATGGTGTTGAACGCTGAGCTGAAGTCCACAAACAGGATCCTGGCGTACATCCCTGGGGTGTCCAGGTGGTGCAGGATGTAGTGCAATCCCATGTTGACCGCATCGTCCACCGGCCTGTTTGCCCGGTAGGCAAACTGCAGGGGGTCGAGCAGGGGGCCCGTGATGTCCTTCAGGTGGTTCAACACTAACCTCTCAAAAGATTTCATGACCACAGATGTCAGGGCGACAGGTCTATAGTCATTCAAACCTGTGATGGCGGGTTTCTTGGCCACCGGTACGATGGTGGAGCTCTTGAAGCACGAGGGCACCTCACACAGCTCCAGGGAATGGTTGAAGATCCGTGCAAAGGTGGGTGCCAGTTGTTCAGCTCAGACTTTCAAGCAGGAGGAGGACATGCCGTCTGGGCCTGGTGCCTTCCTGACCTTTTGTCTCCGGAACATCTGACACACCTCCTCCTCGCGGATCTGAAGTGCGGGCGTGGCTTCTGTAAGAGAGAGAGTAGGTGATAACGATGATGGAGGTGTGGACAGAGGGGTTGTGGGGGGAGGTGTGTATGTTTATTGTGCTGCTGGAAGTCCTGTTGTGTGGGTGGACCGTTCAAACCTGCAGTAGAACCTGTTTAGCTGGTTTGCAAGCCTTGGGTTCTCCACAGGACTTGGAGGGGTTGGTTTCTGAAGCCCTTGATGCTCTGCAGACCTTCCACACTGTTGAGGGATCAGGATTGGCAGAGAGGTGTCTCTTCCGGCTCTCCCCGTAACACCTCTTGGCTTTCCTGATCTCCCGATTCCTGGTCTGCTTGAACAGGTTCCGGTCACCACTCCTGTAGGCCTCCTCCTTGGCTTTGCGCAGCATCCTGAGGTTTGGTGTAAACCAAAGTTTGTCGTTGTTGTACGTGCAGAAGGTTCTTAGTCTGCACACATAAATCCTCCCAAAAACTGATGTATGATGTGACAGTATCGATGAGTTCATGCAGGTCTGAAGTTGCAGCTTCAAAAACTCCCCAATCGGTGCGGTCAAAGCAGGCTTGGAGGTCCTGCTTTGACTCCACTGTCCACTTCCTCACAGTCCTCACCACAGGCTTAGAAGTTTTTAATTTCTGCCTGTAGGATGGGATCAGATGAACTAGACCAGGGGTGGGCAAACCTTTTGACTTGCGGGCCGAACTGGGTTCTAAATTTGGACCGGAGGGCCGAACCAGGAGCAGATGGATGTAGTGTTTGTGTGAAGTAATATAAACGACCTGTAAAGGTCATTGCATAAAAGGTTTTGGCCTTTAGTAGGTAGTAAAGCATGGATATTCAAAAAAGGTTTTTTGAAAACAAATGCATTTATTAACAGCATTAAAAAAAAAAAGAAATCATTAAAAAACTGCTATCAGTGATTCTCATAAAATACGACACTGTTATTATGAATAACAGTCTCCATCACTTCAGTGCCTGCAGGTCAGATTAATGAAAGATGTTTATCTTATGAGATCACATCAAACGGCAAACATTCTGACCGGTCACACATATCATCTTGAAGAATCGGTGAAAGCATACATCCAAATAAAGTAATCAAAACGGCAACACGGTGAGGGGTATCTGAAAATCAGAGCAGAGTTTTAACTCACAAACACCTGGTAACAGAGGTGAGGAAACGGGAAACACTTCCTTAAAGTAAGCCTTAAGAACTTTACAGGTTAAGATTAGTCGCAAACAAGTGGTGCATCAATGTCCTTGAGCATCCTGCATTGTTTGAAAATGAGAATGGTCGCTAGTTTCAATCCCTGCTATTTGTACAAATCATATTCAAAATGCATTTTTTTACAACAAACTTGAGAGCCTCCCCTTCATTTTCAGTGGGAACAGTGTTGTTGGTCTCCCTTTTTTGCTAGTGCGTCATAGTCTGGAGTAAAATCTGTTGTGGCAATTCTTAGGAGAGATCCGAAGTGTTGGTCCGTTTACCTAGATCTGTGACGGGTTGATGTTGATGTTCATGTGGCTGAACGTCACGTCGCGTACGTCGAGCCAAATTGGCCACTCTTTTTTAAGCACTCGGCACTCAGTGTCCACCTTGCTTTTCCTTGGGCGACTCATTTTAATGGAAGGATTCCAGGGGAAGGTTTGTGGGTGGCTTTAGCGTAAAACTGTATCTGAAAGCTCAGCGCGCGAATTACAAGAATGCTGTCGTCACAGCCCACGCTCTAAATTCGGCACTGATACAAATAGAGCGCGAGTGCGCCATGTCCGTACTACTGAGTACGTACACGCACTTGTGAGTGTGCACCGAGCTTTCTGACACGGCTTCCGGTAGTAAATGCGCAGGCGAGCGGTTCCCCATCTACTGGGGAAACGCAGTCATTGCAGGCAAAATGACCAAAAAAAATGTTTAATAATACAATTTATTCAGGGTTGGCGGGCCGGATTAAACGGTCCCGTGGGCCGGATGTGGCCCGCGGGCCGTAGTTTGCCCCTACCTGATCTAGACCATAGGTCGGCAACCCATGGCTCCGGAGCCACATGTGGCTCTTTCATCCTTCTGTTGTGGCTCCCTGTGACTTTGGAAAATAATGAGTACCGTTTTTTTCCGTGTATAATGCGCCCCCATGTATAATACGCACCCTAAAAATGGCATGTTGATGCTGGATAAAAGCCTGTACCCATGTATAATACGCACCCAATTTTATTATTTTATTTTTTTTATTTTTTTTTAAGTCCCAATGATCGTCACACACGCAGGGAGGCAATGGGTCCCATTTTTATAGTCTTTGGTATGGTCTTAACTAGGCTGGATGTATTTTTTTTTGTTGGCGTTGATTTCTCCGACTGCCCATAAAGGCACCACCGCGATCAGATGAAAAGAGAGGAAAGTGACGTGCGGACATGTGAAAAAGGCGGCTCTGTATGGGAGAGACGTTGAAGAGGAATAAAAACACCCTTGGAAACCAAAATTTGCCCCTCGTCGTGACTCGGAGCCACAACAAATGTTTCGGATTTGTGTAGGGTACATTGTGACAGCAAACGAGCAGGTGATCGAGCAAGCGTCTGATACGAGAGCATTGCGTTCGTATGGAGCGTGTTTGAAGTGAAAAAAAAAAAATTAAAAAAAATTTGTACCCATGTATAATGCGCACCCAGATTTTAGGACAATCAATTAGTTACATTTTGCGTATTATACACGGAAAAAAACGGTATTTTATAAAAATTAAATTTTATTTTTGTTTGTTCATTTTAAAATATAATTCTGACTTTGAAGATTATGGTAAACTTGTAACATTAAAATTAAACGTTTTCAATATTTTTACCGCCCAAAATATGCGTCACATCCGCCGATGTGCGACATTCGAATTCCTGGCGTCCCTCACGTCTGGCAGCCGGCGTTTTTCCAGTACACTACCAGCGTGATAACTATATATTAAGTGAAGTAGTCCTTTTTTTTAATTCAGGAGGACAACTGGCTGCACACTCCAGTACACGCGATGGGACAGAAGCAGACTGCGCATTTTTTTGGTTTGCATTGTTCGTTCAGTGCTGGTGGATAATATTTGGATAAGTTTGGATTTTTATCTCATAAATAAGAGGACAGGTGACTGCAGGCTGTTTGCATTTTTTGTTCAGTGGGTTGGGTAAGTTTAGATTTTTATTTCTTAAATACGAGGACTCAAATAGACACCGGGTATTTTATTTGAAATTAAGCATCAACCAAGTGTAAAATGCTTTTTGTTACATGCAGAAATAAAATTCTGTGTTCTCTGCAGCAGTTCGTTGATTTCATTTTCATAAATGCAATAGTTTTTTGTACATAGCATAATATATACATGCATAATATATGTAATGATGTCAAAATGGGTTGTGGCTCCGGGTGCTTTCTTTCCATTGGGGGGCGGTCCCAAATGGCTCTTTGAGTAAAAAAGGTTGCCGACCCCTGAACTAGACAGTGGTCTGAGAGTCCTAAACCTGCACGAGGCACAGAGCGTTTTTGCATCCTTTATTACGGTGTGACAGTGGTCCAGTGTCTGTGCCCCTCTGGTGGGACACGTTATGTGCTGTCAGTATTTGGGGAGTTCGTGTGCGAGGTTTGCACTGTTAAAATCACCCAGAACAATGATGAGTTTGGTAATATTTTCTCCATGTCTGTTACCTGATCAGCCAGCAGCTGCGTGGCTTCTATCGCACGTGCGTGTGGTGGAATGTAAACAGCCGCCATGACGATCGAGGAGAACTCCCGTTGTGAATAAAACGGCCGGCAGTTTATGAAATGTGTTTCTAGGAGACGCCTGCAAGACTCTTTCAACACCGTGACATCAGGACACCAACGTTCATTAAAATAGAAACATAGACTACCTCCCTTTGCTTTTCCCGAGAGCTCCATGCTGCGATCAACGCGGATTAGCCTAAATCCAGGTAGCTGCGTGGCATGGTCGGGGACGAGTTCGGAGAGCCACGATTCAGTGAAGCACAGGGCGGCGGAACCGCTAACGTCCGGGTTCCGTGGGATGAGAAGCAGCAGTTCGTCCATCTTGTTCGCCAGGGAGCAGACATTCGCCAGATGAATTGATCAGGAATGAGAATTTTCCACGGATCCGCGGATTTCCGTGTTTTTTTCCGTCGAAAGTATTTTCGTGAATTGTGTAAATCCGTTGAAAAAATTATTTTTTTTATATATGGGGGCCGGGCAACCTTAGCCTCGGCGACTCGCGAGCATTCCCCCGCGGCATATATATATATATATATATATATATTCCCCCGCTACTATATATATATATATATATATATACGTATATATATATATATATATATATATATATATATATATTCCCCCGCTACTTTTCCGTGCTTTTTCACAAGTGCCATTCTCCTCCCTGATTGATGGTAGGGGAGAACGGAACGCTCTCTGCCTCTGCTTCACGAGGGCTCCGGCGCACTTGCCACGCCACCATCTTCGGCATGCTAGCTTGTATAGCGCCGCCGCTCTGGCTAAAATCTCCGTCAAACAAAGAAAACTGGAGAGAAAGTACCAGGAGAAGACTGTCCGATGTTTAACAGTTCTTCTCTGGTAAAAGTGATCCGGGATGGGCAGCAGAAGATGCAGAAAACACCCAAAATAAGACAAAGTAGCAGAGAGCGAGTCAACGTGGCGGCCATCCGCGGCGCCATCTTCCATCCGCGGCATGTTCCGGGCATGTCCCACCGGCAGGAGACGCCGTGGACGACCCAGGACGCGCTGGAGAGACTATGTCTCTCAGCTGGCCTGGGAACGCCTTGGGTTCCCCCAGGATGAGCTGGATGAAGTGGCTGGGGAGAGGGAAGTCTGGGAGTCCCTCCTAAAGCTGCTGCCCCCGCGACTCGACCCCGGATAAGCGGAAGAAGATGGATGGATGGATGGATGGATATATCAGAGAGATTTAAAAATAAATAAATTACAAAGAAATAATCACTAAAAAGGGGTTTTATTATCACTGTACCTCAGAGACACAGCGATATCTACGTTCTGTAACTTACAGTATGTGAACTCCAAACTAACTTAGCTTATTTTTTTAATATTTTACGTAGTTTTCAGTTTTTATCCAACTCACATAACGTTAACTTAAAACTAACTTAACTTTAACTTAAAACTAACTTAGCTCATCTTGACCCTCACTTCCACTCAATTCAGGCTTTCTTTTCTTTGCTTCACTTTCCTCCTCACCATCACTTGGCCCGTTTGTAGATTTTTTTAAAGGAAGGCGTTCCATCGCTTCCAGGGTAGGGCAGCGACGTTTAGAGATGATGGTGATCCCTTGGATGGCTTGACCGCATTGAGGGCTTCTGCTTCGTCGTCGTTGCTTGACCGTCGAAATTGTTGACATGTTTCGACCATATTGATTTGCAAGATCACTCACATGCACTCTGCACTCATGTTTTGTTATAATTTCATGTTTTAATTGTAAGGAAAACATCACCTTCTTAATTTTTTGACCACTTCTACCATTTGTGTTTGCCTTCTTGGGACGCTATCTGACGTCATCCTGACGTGCCGCTGTCTAGCGGGCTAACCATGATGACGTCGTATGTTGGGAATTATTTCGGATGTTGAGTCAAATAATTGATCAAATTTCACATCGTATGTTGAAAAATTCACATGTTTAAGCAATCGTATGTAGAGGTTTGACTGTATTTCATTATATGAAGTAGGTCCCGGAACGAATTAAATTCGTATGTAGAGGTTTGACTGTACTGTAAATCAATTTTAATAATCTTTTTAAACCTAATGAAAATAAGAAAAACTACCAAATAGATAAAAGATCAAACACAACTCTCCAAAGGAAAAACACTGTTCAAAATATCTGGTATACAGTGGTCTAGCCAAAATCCTGAAGCTGGTAGGGATTGAGCGACGTGGCAGACAACCATTCATTCGCTTCATTAGTTTACATATTGTTTAATTTTAAAATTGTACATCTGAATCTTAAGTAAATAATCAGTAAGTAAGTAAATGGAGTAAACAATGTCATTGTGGCACTTAGAAATGGGCAGGGACGTTTAGGGACTTGTGGGATGAACAAAGACGTCAACGATTCAAATCAATGTTATTCTGTGTGTGTGTGTGTGTGTGTGTGTGTGTGTGTGTGTGTGTGTGTGTGTGTGTGTGTGTGTGTGTGTGTGTGTGTGTGTGTGTGTGTTTGTGTGTGTGTGTGTGTGTGTGTGCGTAGCCGCCAAGCGAGACTGCATCGAGCGCTTCGGACAGCAAACCATCGAAAGGATCTACAACGACAACGACATAATTTGCAGCACCGAATATTCCCGAATCGTTCCTTTGGAAAATGGAGAGGTAACGTACTTATCCATTTATTGACATCATTAAACGTTATTTTAGCAAAAGACTTCCTCCAAGTCAAATGGTCAGCGGCGCCCAATTTCCACAGTGAGTGGGACCTCTAAAGTCCACAATGTATTAACAGCCAATAATAACTGCCTAAAATGCAACCAACTTGTCCTTTTTAAGAATGTAAGAGGCTCATAAAGTAATTACTCAGCAATAACACAATAAGTCCCTGAACCTACAACGTAGTAACTTTTGGCCAGTAACATAATAAATTATTACATTGTTAGCTCATTATTTCATTATTGGCCTGGTAATTTCTTTTTTTTGCAATTGCAGTATCTGAAACCATAAAATAATAAGATATTAATATCACTTTATTCAACTTTTTATTTTAGGATATACGTACTATAAATGTAAAAATGCACACTCTCCATCGTTTTGTCTCTCCTTGCTCCCTCACTTCATGTATTTGTCTATTTATACCTTGATGGTTAAGGTTACCATGATCTTAATTCCTGCCTGGTGTTCCTTCGCCTGTCAGGCCATCTTAAAATGTATTGGTAACAAATTTGCAAACACAAACAAGTATGAAAACGAAGTATAACATTATAGCATGTAACTCACTCTTGAAGATTTAAAGACCACGGGCCCTACTTTTGTTCCAAGCGCAACTCTAGCGCAGACCGCAGTCTGTGTGCATGGGTTTTCTTTCTTTTGATATTTTGGTAGACATTGTGCTGGTAGGACTGGGTCTAACAAGGGCATATACACTTTTGTGAGCCTTTGGTGGCTGGAAATAGACGTTTCCCTGTCATGTCTCGTCCCCCGTTTTGCTATGTGTCCCTGATCATGTCCATAGTTTGTCAGTGTGTCTGTGTGCTCGCCCCACCCCTCCTGTGTGCCCATGATCAGTGCGATCATTCTCACCTGCCTCTCGTTACCCGTCTTGTATATTAAGTCCTGTCTGTGTGTCACTCCCTGTCGGAGCATTGCATGCATGTTTGCTGCTGTCATGGTAATGCCACCCTGTCTGTTTTGTCGCACATCTCTGTTCGGTTCCTGTTGTTGATTTTGCCAGTACGTTATGTCAGTCTACCAAGTCTGTGTTTTGAGTTTGCTTCAATAAACCCCGGTCCAAACTGCACTTGGTCGCCCTGCTCCATTTCCACACTCCGATCCATGACATTCCCAGCAAATGTGCGCCAATTGCATTCGTGCAAGTCCAAGTCATTGTGGAAAAAAAGCTTCACCCAACTTGGGGATTGTACCCGCTTGGAAGCATAGAGCACTAACCGCTAAGGCAAGAGTTGGGGCCGCCACATTGCCTTGTAACCCCAATGGAAGGTACAACCAACCAAGGCTGGCATGATTTGCATCTTAAACATTTTCACATTGTGGACCATTCAGGCCCAGTAAAATGCCCTTCAACGTGCACATTAATTGTTGATCAGATGATAAATGTGCAACTAATACATTTGATGACCAGGGGAATTTGTGGAAGCCACACACAAACAATAATGATGGGGTGCTTTCACACTGCGTAATACAGTATATATTTTTTAGATAATGATGAAGATTATGTAACAATGAGAAGTTCATTTGCCACGTAGTAGCAGTAACACTACACGTATTTCAAAAGTGATGATAATCAAAAATCAAAAAATACAACTTTTTTGCAATCCCCTTATGATGATATAAACCAGTGGTCCCCAACCACCGGGCCGCGGACCGGTACCGGTCCGTGGGTCACTTGGTACCGGGCCGCGGAGCCGCACAGGGAAAAAAAAAAAAAAAGTTTTTTTTTTTTTTTCTTTTTTTCATTGACAATCAATTCATTCAGGTTAAGACGCTCGTCCCGGTCACGTGACATGTTTCCCCAGTCGAGCCCGCAAAGCTAGCAAAAATGAGTAAGAATTTATTTTGAAAAATATAAAAAATTTGGCGAATCTCTCCCAATTACATCTGTCGGTGCATCTGAAAAATAAGGACTCTTGACACAGGGCGCTCGTCTCGGTCACGTGACATGTCACCACAGTCAAGCCCGCGAGGCAAGCAAAAAGAAACAGAGAAGTTTGGAAAGCTTCTTCAGAAAGGGAAAAACGTCCAATGAGAACACTGAAGAAGAAGAGGCTACGACTTCTAAGAAAAGGAAAGCTGCATTTAAAAGAACATTTCTGGAGTCCTACTTAAAATATGGATTTATCGCCACAGGTGACTCTGACGCGCCAAGTGCACTCCGCATATGTGGCGAAAGGCTAGCTAACGAGGCAATGAAGCCTTCAAACCTGCTTCGGCACATGGAGACCAAGCATCCTGCATTTAAAGACAAACCTTAACCACTTCGGGTGTCATTGTCTCCGATTACGCCTAGATGGGAACGGCTCATTTCTGAGAAAAGAGCTCGGTGCTCCCACTAATTCAACGTTTTATTTTTATGTGGTTTATATTTGTTTTTATGCCAGTCGTATCATTTTATTTCATCCTATTTATATATATAAATATTTAAATAATAAATATATAAATATATTTATTTATATAAAGGCCGGTCCGCGAAAATATTTCTGACACGTAACCGGTCCGTGGTGCAAAAAAGGTTGGGGACCACTGATATAAACGGTTGAGAATCTTCTGATGTCTGAGATCTTCGAAATGCTTGTAAGAAAAGCAAATAACACAACACTGGCGTGAAATCTGTTTTCCTGTGTGAGGACTAAAAAGATCAATTTACGTGCTTATTCTTATCTATTTGCCACTCAAACAACTGTTGGCCTAAATGTGAGCAATGCATCGCCACACCGTTCCTAGGTATTGCGCCGAATAACATGATAACAGTGGCTAAGAGCAATGAACGGGGCAATCAACAATGCATTTGGCATACTTGAAATTACGTCATCCCCGAAGGTTACTGGAGATTGCAGAACACAAGCATTTTAGTTTTGAAGCGTGTTGGTATGAGTCTAATTAAGAACCTGGGTGGGTTTGCATTAAAAAAAAAGAAACAACGAAAAAATGCTTAAAATTCAAGATTCAAGAATTTTTTATTCGCCATGTTTGAGCGTGCCAAACAAGGAATTTGACTTAGGTAAATCACACCCTCTGTTCAACATTTAGGTGACTAACAACACTCAGGACATGTGAAAAATGGCAAATATTCTCAAACATCCCCTGATCTTAAACTCCCAAAAGGGCAAGGAAAAACTCAAAACTCCAGCTAGGGGAAATGAGAAACCTTGAGAAGAGACCACAGATGGGAAGGTCCCTCTTCCAGGATGACAAGGCTGCAATGGATGCAGAGAGGACACATAGTACAAACAGTGTAGACAAATTCAAAAAAGGTGTGGAGAGCAGGATGTTATTGCACAGTAATGACTCTGAGACTCTAAGAGTGGTGTGAGTTCATCAGAGCAACAGCCTGGGGGAAGAAGCTGTCTCTGTGTCTGCTGGTTTTGGCGTACCGAGCTCTATAACGCCGTCCGGAGGGGAGTAGTTCAAACAGACTGCAACCTGGGTGAGAAGGGTCTGTAGAGATGTTCCTTGCACGTTTCCTGGTCCTGGACAGGTACAAGTCTTGGATAGATGGGAGGTTGATTGCAATGATCTTTTCTGCAGTCCTGATTGTCCGTTGCAGTCTGTGCTTGTCTTGTTTGGAGGCCGATCCAAACCAGACAGTGATGGAGGTGCAGAGGACAGACTGGATGATGGCAGTGTAGAAGGTCTTCAGAAGCTCTCGCGGCAGGTTGAACTTCTTGAGCTGTCTCAGGAAGTACAGCCTCTGCTGTGCCTTCTTCCGGACAGAGTCTATGTGGCCGGTCCATTTCAGGTCCCGAGAGATTGTGGTTCCCAGGAACTTGAAGGTGTCTGTGGAGAGAATAGTATTACTGCGGATAGTGAGGGGTAAAAGTGGTGAAGGGTCACGCCTGAAGTCCACTGTCATCTCCACGGTCTTGAGCGGGTTCAGCTCCAGGTGGTTTTGGCTGCACCAGTGGACCAGCCGCTCCACCTCCTGTCTGTACGCAGTCTCATCACCGTCCTGGATCAGTCCGATGAGAGTGGTGTCGTCTGCATACTTCAGGAGCTTCACAGGAGAGTCACCTGAGGAGAAATCATTGGTGTAGAGAGAGAAGAGCAGTGGGGAGAGGACGCACCCCTGAGGGGCTCCAGTATTGGTGGTCCGGGTGTCAGATGTGATGCCCTCCAGCCTCACACGCTGTCTCCTGTTGGTCAGGAAGCTGGTGATCCACTGACAGGTGGAGGCAGGCACCGCAAGCTGGATGAGCTTCTGTTGGAGGATGTCAGGAGCGATGGTGTTGAACGCCGAGCTGAAGTCCACGAACAGGATCCTGGCGTACGTTCCTGGGGTGTCCAGGTGGTGCAGGATGTAGTGCAGTCCCATGTTGACCGCATCATCCACTGACCTGTTTGCCCGGTAGGCAAACTGGAGGGGGTCAAGCAGGGGGCCCGTGACATCCTTCAGGTGGTTCAGCACTAACCTCTCGAAAGATTTCATGACCACAGATGTCAGTGCGACAGGTCTATAGTCATTCAAACCTGTGATGGCGGGCTTCTTGGCCACTGGAACAATGGTGGAGCTCTTGAAGCACGAGGGCACCTCACACAGCTCCAGAGAATGGTTGAAGATCCGTGCAAAGGTGGGCGCCAGCTGCTCAGCGCAGACTTTCAAGCAGGAAGGTGACACGCCGTCTGGGCCCGGTGCCTTCCTGGTCTTTTGTCTCCGGAACATCTGGCGCACTTCCTCCTCGCGGATCTGAAGTGCGGGCGCGGCCTCTGCAAGACTAGACTTAGCCGTTAAAATATGGTTGGTTAAGTTTATTTCACACTTAAGCTTTCGATTTAAGATTTGATAATTTTTATAAATAAATTCTTGAAAGAAGGCTAATAATGGCATATAATGTAACTGTTCTTTGAAAGCAAATTTTAACAGACTTACAGTATGTTGTTTTGTCTCAACTTGTTAGCAGGTCTGCTGTTTAATGGAAGCCTGGAAGCACTACCTACATAACAGATACAGCACTTACCACCAACTCATCTCTTTTCATCATCAGCTTTTTTTTCCTTTTTCGTGTGCCCCTGTAACGAACAGGGCAGGACAGCCATGTCCAGTATGATTTTTGTTCGTTGGATAAGGAGAAAGGAGAAGTGGGAGACTGAAACGCTGGCAGAGCAGGTGTAGCGAGGAAGCGGCGTTGCAGCAGCGGATGACAGACAGGTGCCGGGGCTCGACTGAAAGCTTAAAGGATAAGAGCAGGCAGACAGGCAAGCAGGTGTCGCCGTGTCCGACAGCCGAGGCAATACATGGTTGCGGACAGGCGGGTGGTCAGGCCAGACAGAGTTCGTAGTTGCTCAAGCAGGCAGGCAAGGAGCAAGGCTGACTTGTGGTCAGGAGCAGGCAATAGGTCAGGCCAGGCGGAGTTCATGAACAGGTCGATCAAACAGGCAGGCAGGCAAGGTCGGCAACGGGAATCAGTTTGGACAGTAGCCAGTGAGCGGGAACAGCTAGCAAAACTGACAGGAAGAAATCCAGACGATCCGACATGAGTCTAATGGAGTCTAATTATTATCTTTTTTAAATCTGTAATTATTTTTTCACTTTTTAAAAACATTGATTTCCTGAACCGCTCATCCTCCTAGGGTTGCAGGCCCGCTGTAGCCTATTCCAGCTGTCTTAGGGCGGTAGGCGGGGTACACCCTGAACTGGTCGCCAGCCAATCGCAGGGCACACAGACAAACAACCGTTCACACTCACGTCTGCGGACAATTTTGGAGCGGTCAATCAGCCTATCATGCACGTTTTTGGAATATGAGGAAAAGAGAGGACTCGTAAGAAACCCACGCAGGACATGCAAGAGTGAACGTGCAAACCGCACAGGAAGGCCAGAGTCGGGATTAAACCCTGCACCTCAGAACTGTGAGGCACACGTGCTAAGCAGTGCCTCACTGTGCCGCCACTTTTTAAAACATTTATTAAAAAATATAAATCATACTGGCATTGTCAAACATGACCAGTTCAGGGTGTACAGTGATCCCTCGTTTATTGCTGATAATTGGTTCCAAGATAGGTGATGTAGGGTCAATATTTTTACGATATCTGCGCAAGACTTTTATAATTTTATTTTTAAACACTTTACTATATTATGAGACACTTTATTGTATTTTTAAACACTTTTTAAATATTTTAAAGTTAAACTGACTTTTAGAAACATTCTATAGGGCTTCACTGATACAAAGTCACAAAAAAACTACCATAAACGTGTCACAGCTTTAAACACTTTACTGTATTATTAGACACTTTATTGTATTTTAAAACACTTTTAAAAACTTTTTAAAGTTAAACTGACTTTTAGAAACATTCTTTAGGGCTTCACTAATAAAAAGTCACCAAAAAACTACCATAAACGTGTCACTGCTCCACTCTGCTCTCGTCGTGCTGGCTGGCTGACGCACACCCACAGACCAGCACGAGGGCATTCACACAAGACTTTTATAATTTTATCTTTACACACTTTAATGTATTTTTAAACACTTTATTGTATATTCAAACACTTTGATAAACATTTTAAAGTGTAAACGTGTCATGGCTCCGCTTTGCTCTTGCTGTGCTGGCTGGCTGACGCGCCCCTGCGGCCCAGCGCGAGAGCATCCGCACAAGACTTCTATAATTTTATTTTTAAACACTTTATTGTATTTTGAAAAACTTTTCAAACATTTTAAAGTGTAAACATATCACGGCTCCGCTCTGCTCTCGGCCCGCACAAGACTCTTATAATTTTAGTTTTAAACACTTTATTGTATTTTTAAACACTTATTAAACATTTTAAAGTGTAAACGTGTCATGGCTCCACTCTATTCTCTCTGTGCTGGCCAGCTGACGCGCCCCCCGGACCAGCACATATCCAATACGGAGCTGCACACGCGAATCAGTGCTGATCGCTGCCACCTGTGCCCTTGTTACTGGCTGATTAGGGCATGTATTTAAACCCCGGAAGCCTGTCAGTGTGCAGTGGTTCATCTGCCTCAATACACTGCCACTTGGTTCTGCAATGCCACCTGCTTCCCGTTTGCGTGATACACAGTGTAGCTCAATGCCTGTTTCCTGATTCGCTGTTGAGTAGTGATGGGCACATGAGGCTTCATTGGTGTTTGAGGCTTTCCCACCAAACGGTTTGCAAAAAGGTTCATTTCTCAAGGCTTCGTGTGCACACAAACCCACCTGCTGGTCAAAAGGAGTAATTTATTCCATCAATGAGAATTACATTCACCTTTATATTTTGCTTCATGTAGCCTGATCAAAATGAATAAAATGTCTCTCTGTATGTGCATTCATGTGTAACATTGGATGAGGTGGAATATTGTGTTTCAATATGTAAATAAATACCATCAATGTCTATTAAGACACGAAAAGTTGACGGAACACATTTTGCTGCTGTGTTTTAACAAGGAAAGACTGATGTGCTTATGAATGAAGATGACTTGTGATTGTGCTTGTGAACAGTAAAGAGGAGTGCTTGTGCAACTGAGGGGGATGGTTATTGGTTTTTATTCAAAAGCAATATTCTTTGCCAAATTACAATAGTTCTAACGTGAACTTCTTTCCAAACTGCTTCACATCTCTATTTAGGACTGAACTCACCCTGCATTGAGTATCGCCGCATATCAAAGACATATGGTTCCCTGACTGGGAATCAAACCCAGGCCACGGGCGGTAAAAGCTCCGCATCTTAACCACTTGACCATCAGGGACACCTTGAAAAAGCTTGAAAGAACTTGCTATGCCCGTCTGCTTTGATGACGCACAACGCTCGCTGATCGGCTCGTCAGCTTGCCTTGTTGTCCTGCTCTGCCAGCATTCCATCCCTCCTTGTCTCCTTTAATGTTTGTGTAAACCCGTGTTGCATTTGGCTATCCTGCCTCGTTCGTGACATAAGAAAGTGCATATCAGAAATGCTGCTGATTCTGCTGATGCAAACAAAGTGGAAGAGTGAATACGTAGTGGGAGGCTGATATAAAGTGTGGTTAGAACTGCTCTTACAGCTGTAAGCCAATCAGCGGCAATGATACAGATCAACATGTTCCCATTGGTCTCGTCTTCTCAACCGGCCAATAGTGTGCTGTAACGTCATATGGGCAGACAAAGCCCCGCACTCCAAGTGACGCTGCAAAAAGCCGCGATGCACCAAATATATCCGCAGTATTTGTTTTCATAAAAACCCGCAACGCACCCAGGTCGCAATAGGTGAAGCGCGAAGTGGCGAGGGATCACTGTGGTCCGCCTTTCACCCATAGTGAGCTGGGATAGGTTCCAGTGCCTCCCATCACCCTGAGCAAAATAGGTGTTGTTGAGAATGGATGGATGGCATGTTAAACATGGCATTAGCAACTTGGCATAGCATTATTAATCCATTAATCCAACATAATAGCAATGTATTTGAATGGTAATTGTTGTTAAAGATAACATGTTTTAAATTTTGTATTTTAGTGCATATTTATTTTCCCTATAGTTTCTTTTATTAATTTTTTTTATTATTCACTTCACAGATTGTAGTGTCACTGGTGAACGGGCGTCCGGGAGCGAAGAACTTCTCCTACTCCCCTGTGCTCCGTGATTTCACCAAAGCTACGAACATCCGCCTGCGTTTCCTGCGCACCAATACGCTCCTCGGCCATTTGATGGGGAAAGCCTTGCGAGATCCAACTGTCACACGCCGGGTAGGGACATCAGTCATTAGCGGCAAGCGCAGGAAACTAACCTAGGCATCTGCATGCTCACTTTATGGTCCCTCTCATTTAACGTCACACTTGTTCAGTCAAACACATTGCAGCAGTCACACAAATTCCAAATCAAAGTATCTTGTCGACAAAAAGGTGTTTCATAGTGCGTCAACTATTGATGATACCACTTTGCTCATGTAACACCCACGGTACCGCTTTAGAACAACGAGTATGACGTATCAGATGGATACCACGCAGGTGCACTTCAATAAGTTTCCAACCAATTACATTTTACAGTTTTTTTTTTTATTTATTTATTTTTTTATGAAAAAGACCCAGAGAGATTTTAACTTTCAAGCAGAAATGTCCTTATTTAATTCGCAAAAACAAATAGATTAACACAAATAAATAATAAGGTGGAAATAATTACCAGTAAAGCCACGCTTTAGTATAACAACTTAAATCTGTTCTCAAAAAGTATATAAACCACTCCTTAGTATAAAAAAATTAAATCTGTTCTCAAAAAATGTGAAAACCTCTCTGTAGCTTATAAACACCACAGTTTGTACTGTTTCATCAGGTAGCTGTGTTCAATAATGTTTTTCAAATTTAGAATTAAATATACGTATACCATTTAAAGTGAGTTCTGACATGACCTCAGTTTTTTAAATGTAGACCTGAGGACCAATAGATTGGTACAGACCGGAAATGATGTTGAGGGAGGGCTGCATACAGTCTGGGGTGTGAGCTAACACAGCGCAGTCATCAGCGGATTGAAGTTCACATGTCTGTGTGGTCCTGGAATGTTGAATGTTGAAGAGGTGGTACTCCACCTGGATACCATCTTCACATCACATACCACAGTGGAAAAGGCATGTAATGGCAGTGAGGAGGATGTTAAAGAGCACTGGAGTCAAGACGCAGCCTTGCTTCACCCCAACATTCACATTGAAGAGCTCTGACTGGAGTTCTATTGTGAGTATACTGGCTTGCATCCCACCATGTAGCTGCTGGGGGATTCAGAGAAAATTGGTTGGTACCCCAAGTTTGGAGAGGTGTTTCCAGAGCCACTCAGGGTGTGATGGCATCAAAGGCTTTGCTGAGGTCGATGAAGGCTATGTAAAGGTCCTTGTGGTGTTCTCTGCTCTTCACCATTAGCTGCCTTAAGACTAAGATCATGTCTATGGTAGATCTAGTCTTCCGGAAGCTACACTGAGGAATTTCTGGAAACACAGTTTCAGAGATGTAATTAATCAGCCTGTTGATCATAATTTCACCAGAACTTTTCCTGCGGTCGAAAGAAGGGTGATTCCCCGGCTGTTCTTGCAGGCTGCTCTGTCCCCTTTCTGCTTGTCGATAACATTAGCATCCCACGTTACGGTCGCATGTTCCCAGATGTTTTGATGATGATCTGGAGGTGTGGACGATGTGTGGGGCAACAACCTTTTTCAAAATAAGCTGGTGGGATGTCAAGCTGCATAATTGGTCTCAGGTCTGGGAATTGTCCAAAATGTCTGGGTCAGCAGGGTTAGTGTGATTCAAAAGACAGAAATGATTTGTCCTGTGGGCAAGTATCTCATGGCGGTGCTTCGAGTGTAGAGCTGTCAGCTGACCGGACTGAAGCAATCACTTGCTTCTTTGGGCTGTAAAGTGTTTTGGTGGCATTGTTGTCAAGTCAATTTGATCTCAGTTGAGTTGCAGTTAAATCAATACTGGTGGCATTTCCTTGACTGGCCAAGTGCCTCAGAGGCAGCACTATGAATAGCCTGGTGCAGAGCTGGCCAGTCATCTGATTTCTGGGATCTTATTGAGGTTTTCAGGAAGGAGGCTGCTGATGGTTGGCTTTGGTGGTGGAACTGTTCAGTGCTGCAGATATTTTTGTTGGGAGCATCCCTTGGACCACAGAGTTGACTGCTCATGAGGAGTTTGAATCTGACCATGAGGTGATCAGTCCAACATTCAGCTCTGCGCATGACACGGGTGGTGAGGCCATCCCGTTTGTCCTTTTGACAGACAATCGCATAGTCCAGGATATGCCAGTGTTTCGAGCGCGGGTGCTGGCAGGTGGTCTTAAATGTATTCTTCATCTGGAAGACGTTAGTGATGTTATTAATCAATCCTTGTTTGCAGTATGCCTAGCGGGGTTTTAATTTTCAGATTAGATTTGAAGTCTAAGGAGAAAACCTGACACTCTGAAACAAAAATAAACTGCCCTTTAAAAACCGTTCATTGGCCCCAGAATAAACACAAAAACGTTCACAATGCAAAAATGCGCTACGGTCAGTTCACGTTCGTCCAACTTTCTTTCATTGAGCACGTTCAGGTACAACACTGCATGCCCACCATAGCACTAACATTTCCCATGACTATGAGCTTGTCCGTAACCGGTGTTTTCTACAGGACGGTGTCTAGAGCTCTGTAGAAATCCTCCTTGATCTTGTACTTTGCATTCACAGTTGGTGCGTAAGCACTGATGAGTGTGGCGAACCATTCCTTTGCCAGGTGAATGCACCATGTAATCAGCCTTTAATTGATGCCGATGGCATTCCGGTAAGTGTTGCAATATTTGGGACTTCACAGTGAGGTGAACTCCATGGCAAATGCCCTCAGTGCCCACAGGGACCCCTTTTCAGAAAAAGTATACCCAGCACCAACTCCTGTCAGATCCTCTCCATGTCGTATCTTGTGAGCTCAAGTGCTGTCCTCTGGTGGGTTCTATCAGGAGTTACAACCAGGTCCAACAATGTACGGACGTTCCACGAAGCAATGCAAAGAGTTTTTCTATTTGACCGCAAGGGGGATGCTCCAATGAGTGCGGTTTACCGTCCGGAGTGTGAAGTGTCAACAAATTTTCTAGGTCCTTCCCCATCTTAGCGGTGAGTGTGGAGCTGCTCAGTCACAATGGCAGCCGATGAGAAGATGCGCTGCTCCGTCTTGCAGTCTCAACGACCATCACACCGTCAAGTCACACACCTCGCACGCTTGTCCACTTCCTCCTCTCTCGCCGCTCGGGAGACAGAGATACTCCGCTCACAGTGTCCGTGCGTCACGCTTGTCCCTTTTTCAAGCCTTTACTGCTTCAAATCCCATCCAATCACACATTACCTGCCAATCACCATCGCAACACTGGTAACCTCTTAAAACCTTCTAGTTTATTGTACCCCGAATTTACCAACTACCGTATTTTCCGCCCTAAAAGGCGCACCTAAAAACCTAAAATTTTCTCAAAAGCCGACAGTGCGCCTTATAGTCCAGTGCGCCTTATATATGGATCAATTGATGAATTTGTTGATCCATATTGGTTGTACACAGTGCTCTGCCAAAATGTTTCAGTACGTTTTAGTACGACTAGTAAATTACAAGGTCGCATCGCTTCCCAACATTACGGTAACTGTAGTCAGGGGGCGTCACCGAATAGCTGTTGTACCCGCGAGGCTATTTCATTTCAAAATAGGCTGCTCCGTTAATGTTTCGAGTAAATTTACGGATTGATATGGAAGGGAAACATAGGTAAGCAGTACCAATGTGTTAGATCGAACTTTAGTCAGTTCCGATCATTTTATAGGAGATCGTTTGAGAAACGCGATTGTTTACACTTTGCTGAGGCTCATGGGAGATTGCGAGCTGAGGCTCGTGGGACTTTGCGGATGGCTAATACTATGACGATAGCTGCTATACGTACCAGGCTATTTCATGTGAAAATAGGCTGCTCTGTTAATGTTTCGAGTAAATCTACGGATCGATATGGAAGGGAAACATAGGTAAGTAGTACCAATGCGTTAGATCAAACTTTAGTCACTTCCGATCATTTTATAGGAGATCGTTTGAGAAACGCGATTGTTTACACTTTGCTGAGGCTCATGGGAGATTGCGAGCTGAGGCTCGTGGGACTTTGCGGATGGCTAATGCTATGACGATAGCTGCTATACGTACCAGGCTATTTCATGTGAAAATAGGCTGCTCTGTTAATGTTTCGAGTAAATCTACGGATCGATATGGAAGGGAAACATAGGTAAGTAGTACCAATGCGTTAGATCGAACTTTAGTCAGTTCCGATCATTTTATAGGAGATCGTTTGAGAAACGCGATTGTTTACAGAGGGCTCGTTGGTTATTGGCTAGTGGATGCATACCGCAACCCTAGTCAACCTCAGTTTGTTGCAGTATAGCTTCTATTTTATGCGCCTTATAATCCGGTGCGCCTTATATATGGACAAAGTTTTAAAATGGGCCGTTCATTGAAGGTGCGCCTTATAATCCGGTGCGCCTTTTAGGGCGGAAAATACGGTACTTAAACACGAACTTAATAGCTAAGCTAACTAACACAGTTACAATGGAGGCTCACATACTCACGATCCAGCACCCGTAGATTCACATATTTACGGTTTTTTGTTGTTGTTTTTGTCAATACCAGTGAGTGAAAATTAGCACCTCCAAATATGAGACTATGGTGCTCACTTGGAAAATAGTGCCATCTCTAGCTCGGGAATGAGATTCTGCGCCAAGTAGAGGAATTTAAGTATCTTGGGGTGAGAAGGGGGAGGATGAAGCACACAATCAACAGGTGAATCAGTGTAGCATGTGCAGTGATGCGACAAATGTATTGGTCTGTTGTGGTTAAAAAGGAGCCAAGATGAAAGGCGAAGCTCTCGATTTACCGGTCGATTTACATTACCACTTTCACCTCTGGTCACAAGGTGTGAGTAATGACCCAAAGAACGATATACCGGATACAAGTGGTCGAAAGGAGTTTCCTCTGCACGATGCTCGGGCTTTCCCTTAGAGATATATTAAGAAGCTTGGTCATTTGGGAGTGACAGAGTTGAGCCGCTGCTCATTTGCATCAAGAGAAGTCAGATTAGGTGACTGAGATCTGGTTAGGATGTCTCCTGGATGCTTCTATGATAAGATTTTCCGGGTTCATCCCACCAGGAGGATAACCTGGTGACAACCCAGGGAATCCTGGGAACACCTCAAGATTTCCCCAGTATAGCTACCCAGCTACTTCTTCCAGCTCAATTGGGAGTTATTGCCTCTCTAGCAGGTCCTGGGTCATTCAAGATTCAAGATTCAAGAGTTTTTATTCGCCATGTTTGAGCGTGCCAAACAAGGAATTTGACTTCGGTAAAACACACCCTCTGTTCAACATATAGGTGACTAACAACACTCAGGACATGTGAATAATGGCAAAAACAGTGTAGACAAATTCAAAAGGTGTGAAGAGCAGGATGTTATTGCACAGTAATGCCTCTGAGACTCTATGAGTGGTGTGAGTTCATCAGAGCAACAGCCTGGGGGAAGAAGCTGTCTCGGTGTCTGCTGGTTTTGGCGTACCGAGCTCTATAACGCCGTCCGGAGGGGAGTAGTTCAAACAGACTGCAACCTGGGTGAGAAGGGTCTGTAGAGATGTTCCTTGCACGTTTCCTGGTCCTGGACAGGTACAAGTCTTGGATAGAAGGGAGGTTGATTCCAATGATCTTTTCTGCAGTCCTGATTGTCCGTTGCAGTCTGTGCTTGTCTTGTTTGGAGGCTGATCCAAACCAGACAGTGATGGAGGTGCAGAGGACAGACTGGATGATGGCAGTGTAGAAGGTCTTCAGAAGCTCTCGCGGCAGGTTGAACTTCTTGAGCTGTCTCAGGAAGTACAGCCTCTGCTGGGCCTTCTTCCGGACAGAGTCTATGTGGCCGGTCCATTTCAGGTCCCGAGAGATTGTGGTTCCCAGGAACTTGAAGGTGTCTGTGGAGAGAATAGTATTACTGCGGATAGTGAGGGGTAAAAGTGGTGAAGGGTCTCGCCTGAAATCCACTGTCATCTCCACGGTCTTGAGCGGGTTCAGCTCCAGATGGTTTTGGTTGCACCAGTGGACCAGCCGCTCCACCTCCTGTCTGTACGCAGTCTCATCACCGTCCTGGATCAGTCCGATGAGAGTGGTGTCGTCTGCATACTTCAGGAGCTTCACAGGAGAGTCATCTGAGGAGAAATCATTGGTGTAGAGAGAGAAGAGCAGTGGGGAGAGGACGCACCCCTGAGGGGCTCCAGTATTGGTGGTCCGGGTGTCAGATGTGATGCCCCCCAGCCTCACACGCTGTCTCCTGTTGGTCAGGAAGCTGGTGATCCACTGACAGGTGGGGGCAGGCACCGCAAGCTGGATGAGCTTCTGTTGGAGGATGTCAGGAGCGATGGTGTTGAACGCCGAGCTGAAGTCCACGAACAGGATCCCGGCACCTCCTGCCGTTGGGGCATGCCTGGAACTCCTCACTTGGGGGGCAATCAGCAGGCAGCCATGTTGTTTGAACATGAAAACAGCGCAGCTATTTACAGAGTTATGTAACAAACCTTTGCTAAAAAAATGATAATAGACATACTCTTGTCATACGTACCGAACGGTAGTTGAACTATTCCCGCTACAGATTCCATATAAAGTCTATAGTTTGCGCACACAGGGCCAAATCTGTACAGCTACACTGATGCCAAATGGCTTTGAGAATGTGCTGACCATGTCCTATAATAATAATACTATGCCAGGTAAAAAGTGGACAAACAAAATAGGACTAAATAATCATTGGGGTTTCTAGGCACTGAGACTTGATCAACACAGCCAGCTTCTGATACAAGCCTCAGCCACCTGAATGACTGGAGATGTTCATACTATATGGTCTATATTGCTCCATCTTTTGATTAAATCTGTGATTGAGCATCTTTCACTCCCTAAACCTGACCACTGTTCGCTGATTGACCCCCAAAAACCTTGATTGCGTAAAGCCTGTCTACTCACTATTGGCTCCAACTTGTATGCACCTGTGCCTTGTATGTTCCTATGTTACTGTTGCTGTTGCTGGAATGAATTGTTGTTTCTCACCTGGTGAGGCGTGTGTGTTTGTGCAGTATTACTACAGTATCAAAGACATCAGCATCGGTGGACGCTGTGTGTGTAACGGACACGCTGAAGCATGCAGTGCTCAAGACCTCAACGGTCCTTACAAGTAAGCGCACAAAGCACAAAATGCTAACAGACCTGAACTCTGGGCAAACCTTTTTAGAGGGGAAGCCTTTGTTTCACACACACTTTGTGCACACGCTCTCTGACATACACGCACACACACACATGCACGCACGCACCACACACACGCACACACACACACACACACATGCACACACACACACTCGCGCACACACACTTTTTGCATGCCCCCGCCACCCCCCCGACACACTCACTCTGTCTGTTTGTCTACTTGCCTGTCTACTATGTTCTCTGGGAAGCAGCACAAACATTTAGTTTCACTTTAGAGGCCTGCCTCCATTTTGCCAGCAACAACACATGCATGTGCATTAGCAAAGGTTGTGTTCACGTGTGTGAGATCGTGTTTGTGCGTGTGCGTGTGCGTGTGTCGCGAGAGGAGCAAAGACAATATATGAGGTAAAGGAATGTCGTATGAAGTGATTCAAAGGAATTTCCGGTTAAAACAAATTGCCATTAAATTTGTAAGCTGCACCTCCACAGGAGCTTTAAATGTTAGCTGCCCATTTACCATTTATATTGGTACCCATCCATGTCTAATACATACACGGACGCATTTGTTGGTACCCGTATGTCAGGCATGTCCAAGGTCCGGCCGCATTTGGCCCGCGTCTAAATTTAAACTGGCCCGAAGCATTGGGTCATAAAATCAATAAGAAGTGGCCCGCTGGCACTGTCGCGGGGACCTGCGCACCCCAGAAGGAGCCACAGAAATGAAACTCGTCCTAACGGGAACGCGCACATGAGCCAGCGCTCATGATCGGTTGGGAGCGTGTCTCCTCCGTCCCTTCCCAGTTCACGCGCACACAAGTGTTCGTTTGCAAGATAATCAGTGACACAGACACTTCCTCATTCAAATGTCCACACACCAAGGACTAAGGCGACGCTAAAATCAGAGACGCTGCAAGTGACGCTCCACAGGGAAAGGCAAAACAAAAAACTACTGGTGAGAGCTGTCTACTTCGTGCTAACTCTACATACTACTATGCGTCCGCGCCGCCCACTCACAGTGATCGGAAACAACAAAAAGACTATGGATTATTATTTTGTGATTATGAAGTAATTTGTTGTGTCTGAAGTTTAAATAAAAAAGATAAAATGGAGAATGATTTAACTTGGATTAAAAATCTGACCTGGCCTGTTTACTGCAGTCACAAACAACAACCCTTCTTATTAATACAACAATAACAATAATAAAAGAAACTTAATACATCGAATAAAAAAATCATTAAACTTAAATAAAATGGTTCATTTGTATTTAATTTATTATTATTTTAATCTAAGTTTTCTGGTAGTGCAATTGACAACAGATTCTCATTTGCAATATCAACCTGTCTGCAGACAGCAAAGGATATAGTTACATATTTACAAGTTCATTTACAATGGTAATGTTCGAGGAATGTCGGTGTGAATGGTCAGCCCCTATACATTTTCATCTAACCAAATCTGGCCCGCTTTGCAAAAAGTTTGGACACCCCTGCCATATGTTAATGCAAGAAAAAATAATAAAATTGATTTTTTTAAATTTTTTTATAAATTACTTCCATACGTCAAACTGGTTGTGAAACTGTACCATGTCATCAAAACATCAGCAAAATGCAGTGAAAGAATAGCTAACAGCTAAACTACTTCAAATAAAAAATAATGGTGATATTTGATACAAAAATTATGCAAAATAACCACGCTCAGCGTCGCTCTCCATAGCGTCAATGTCGTGCTGCTCCACCCACATCACCTTGTCCTCAGAGGGGGCGGGGCGCTAGACAACGGCACAGGGCCAGGTCAGGGCCGAGGGTGGACGCAGACGGGGAGGCAGACACGTAGTCTGACACAGAAGCAGGTGGGCACACCGGGTCTAGTGGAAGGCAAGGCGGCCACGCTGGAGTGCGACAGGGATTCCTTTGCAGCCCCCTGCGGGCGACGGTCTTGTCAGTATGGAGACGGTAAAACTCCACAATGAGAGCCGGGTCCATGATCCTTTCAGCTGGGATCAACGGCTGTTCATCGAGGCTATACGGCTCCCAGTCCATTAGATACTAGAGACCCCTGCCTCTCCGCTGTAAATGGAGCAGGCTGCGGACTGTGTAGACTGGGCCTCCCCCATGGAATGGGACGGAGGCAGAGCGGTAGGTCTCGCGGGGGCTCTCGGCTTTACTTTAGAGAAGTAGAAAGTGGGGTAGACCCTCATGGAACTGGGAAGTCGGAGCCGGACATCAGCACAACAAATCGGAGCACCAGCTTCCGCGATTTCACCCGGAGGGTCAGGTCCCTGGCCGAGAGCCACACCTCCTGTCCAACCCGCTAGGTAGGGCTGAAACTCTGGTTGGTAGCTGGCCACACAGTGGAAGGGTGACAGGCAGAGCTCAGAAGGGAGTTGTGGGCATACGCCGCCCAGGGCAGTTGCTGGGCACACAACTGCAGGCTACCCGAAGCTGTGCAGCAAAGGCCCTTGCCCAACTTTTGGTTAAGCCATTCTGACTGCCCGTTAGCATGGGGATGGGAGCCCAATGTGAGACTTGCGGTGGCCCCCAGGAGGCAACATAACTCCCAGCCAAATGCGGGTGCAAACTTTGGCCCTTGGTCCGAAATGATGTCCCTCGGCAGCCCATGCTATCGGAACACCTGTTCCAATACCTCCTGGGCTGTTTGCTTGGCAGAAGGCCATTTGGGCAGAGGGACCAAGTGGGCTATTTTACTGAAACGTCGAAAATCGTGAGGATGATGGTGTCCCCATTGGATGAGCGAAGTCAGGAAATGAAGTTTATGGTCACTGCAGGAAAGGCAGGGGCTGGAGTAATCCAGCAGGGGGCCGACTTTAAGTCTTATTCCGGCTACAGACGTTGCAGGCTTTCATGAGGATGGCAGGCGAAATGGGAGAAATGCTCCCATTGGAGCACCTGGGACCTTAATTGCTCCGGGAAAAAGAGGCAGTCGGGAGGACAAGTTCTGGGGCCTGGTTGATCCTGGGTAGCTCCCTTTACCCTCAATGTTCCAAGTGAGGGCAGCAACCTCCACGGAGGTTGGGAGAATGGGCCTGGATCCCTCCTGAGGCACTTTGTACTCCTGGGACACCTGGGAAAGGGCATTGGCTTTGGTGTTGTGCGAGCCGGGTCGATAAGAGAAGGTAAAGTTGAATTAGGTAAAGAACAGGGACTATCGTGACTGACAAAGTCAATCACTTGGCGGTTCGGAAGTTCTTGTGATTAGTCCACACCAAAAAATGGCTCTGTTGATCCCTCCAGCAAGTGGTGCTCCTCCTCCAATGTTAGCTTGACTGCCAGCAGTTCGCGATTGCCAATCTCGTAGTTCCACTCAGCGGAGGACAGGCGGCATGACAAGGCTCAGGGGTGGGGCTTGTCGTCAGAGGTTGAGTGCTGGGAGAGAACAGCCCCCATTCCCATATCCAAGGCGTCCACTTCAACCACAAATCGACGCTCAGGGTCAGGCATTTGAAGGATGGGGGCATTGAAACGTGCCTTCAATGCCGCTAATTTCCTGTCGTTGGGTTCCACTTGAATGGGGGTGGCGGTGCTGGTGAGGGTAGCGAGAGGAGACGCTACAGAGCTGTAGTTCCGAATAAATCTCAAATAGAAGTCGAAACCTAACTGCTACATCTTCTTTTAGTCTCCGGCTTCGACCATGAGGTGACGGCTTTCACTTTTGCAGGGTCCATTTGGATGCTCCCCTAGGTCACGATGTAGCCCGGGAACAAGACCAACTGGGCGTGGAACTCGCACTTCTCTGCCTTGACATAAAGGCAGTTCTCGAGCAGGCGGAGGACAGATGTGGCAGTGGGTAGGTTGACTGTGATTCAGGCCACGCTAGTCAATGAAGGGGGGAGTGAGCCATACTTGCACACAAAGGAGAACCCTGCTCCGGCAGGTGTGGAAGTTGGGCGGATTATTCCTGGGGGGCGAGGTAAATCCTGGATGTATTCCTCCATGGCCTTTCTATTCGGTGCCGACTGAGAATACAGAAGGCCCTTCGGTGGGGCAGTGCCCGGCAGGTCGATGGCACAATCGTAAGGGCAGTGTGGAGGCATAGGGGTGGCCTTGGCCTTGCTGAACACGTCTCTCAGACCATGGTAGCTGGCGGGCACTCTCGTACCATTCCTGTGTTCCAATCGAACACAGGATTATGCTAGGGGTGGCACAGGATGAGGGGTGGCACAGGATGAGGGGTTGACCTGGGACACCTAGGAGATGAAACTGAATACCCTCCCGATGGTTGCCTAACAGGAGCATAGTTATCGCAGCAGGGACATGTGTTAACATGCAGAGTGGTCAACCATCCAGGGCTCGTGCGGGAATTGGTGGAGACAATGGGTGGTGGCCAATGTCCAGTTGTCGAGCGAGTTATGCGTCCACGATCATGGCCTCGGCTCCAGAGTCGACTAGGGCGGCCAAGGTGTGGGTAATGTCGGAGAGCAGGAGACGGGAAGAGGTTTATTGAGCTCATCCTGATTCCCCTGCAGCGGGTGAGCTCCTGGCCTTTACTCAGCAGGTTGCCACTCTGTCACCCCCCACCCCCACGGTTCAAGCACAGATTGGCCTGGAAGAGTCACTGGTGCTCCTTAGGCGTGAGAGAGGCATGACCAAACTCCATGGGCTGGGTGGCAGTAGGTGACGATGAAGACCGATGAGCTGAAAACGAAGCACGGCCATGGGTGGTAGGGTGCCTCTGTCTCCCCTTCTCTTTTCTTTGGGTCAGAATGCGCCGGTTGTTGGAGGGTGGCCAGATCAATAGCCCCGTCGAGGGTGCTGGGTCGGTCGTGTGAGACAAGCTCGTTATTAATGTAGTCCGCTAGGCTGTGGTAAAAGATTGACTACGTCAGTGGCATTCAAGGAGTTGCAGTTCAGCAAGGTCCCGAAGTCGATTGCGTCGTCCGCACGAAGCAATTGCCCCTGGTGGATTCCCAGCAGCGGCGTCAAAGCGTCAAAGCTCGCAGACCCCAGGTCGAAGACCTTGATCATCTCGCTGGCAAATCGCTTGAAGGAGGCACAGGCGGGGCTTCGTTGATAGTCCTCGGTAGTGCCCTAGAATTGAGCTCGTCCGGTCAGGTGAGTGATGACGTACCCAAACTTTGTCCGAGACTGAAGGGAAAATTTGACCCTGCAACAGGTCAGAAATGCCCGAATTTGTTGGGGGTCGCCATTGACCCATTCGGGGTTCCCGACCCTGTGTTTGGGGACATCAGATGCTGAGCTTGGGGCCGGGCGGCTAGGCATCAGGTCCAGGGCACGGCGAAGTAGTAGTTGGGTACAGGCAATCATGGTCAGGCCAGGCGGCGGTCGTGATCAATCATGGACGGGTCAGGCAATCGAGGTCAGGCGAGGCAGAGGTCGGGATCAATCGTTAGCGGGTCAGGCAGGGTCGGTAACGGAGGTCAGTGTGGGAAACAGACAGGAAGCAGGAAGAAGTAGCAATGCAAACAAACTGACAGAGAGTGACGGGAGAGCATTTAAATAGGAAGAACTGCCTTAAAATAAACGCCATGATGAGCAGGTAATGAGGAATAGGTTGACTGATAAATTTAGTTAGTACATAGCCATAAAAACGCAATATACTTATAGCTTAGTACACAGGTGTCAAACTCAAGGCCCTGGGGCCAGATACGGCCCGCCACATCATTTTATGTGGCCGGCGAAGACAAATCGTGCATCAAATTTGTGTGTCATTACTAGAATATCAAATTGTCTTCACTTTTAATATCTTTTTTTTGAAATATTTGACCAGTTTTTCCTCATTTGATTTGAAAACGAGTTATTTGTCAGTTTGTTTTGTAGTTTTTACTGTATATAATATGAGGTGCTCACACATTTATTTGGGTTGACAGTCATAATGGCCCTCTGAAAGAAGCTATGACTACAATGCGCCCCGCGAAAAAAATTTGTTTGACACCCCTGGCTTAGTATCTTAGCATTAGAGGGAATCACTGCAAAGGAACATCACCACTCACATGCGCACATACACACGCACACACACACACGCTCACACACACGCACACACACACACACACACACACACACACACACACACACGCCAACTCTCTGGCTTACTACCCTTTTCCTTTATTGTTCTGTCCTGTCCTATTAATTGTTTCGTCCCTTTCTCACTGGGTTTACTTTTCCTTCACGGATAAGGACATTTATCCTGTGTTATGGTGTAATAGTCATATACCACTTGTTTCCTACTTTTTTTTTTTTTTTTACTCTGTTCTCTTTTCTCTCTGTCTGTCCTCTCAAAACCTTTTACTGTCAGTTGCATTTGTCCGTAATGTCACAGTATAAACAGTCACAGTGGGAGCATTTCGAACCAGCTGTGACGCAGAAAACCTGTTGCAACATTAAAAGGCATATGGATTCAGTATGACCATACAGCGTAGCGCAACAGAAAAAAAGCGAAACAAAAAGCAATACATTTAAGTCACAGAGGCAATGTGCATCTTATTTTGCCGCAACATCAGGTTAGCAAGCAAAGAAGGCCAAATTTCAGGTAATGTCAACTTAAATGGTGAAATCCCAGACATGTTGCCATTCTTGGTACTCATGGATGAAGCGAAGTCTGATGGTAAAGATTTTAAATTGGGCCACTCTGGCCATGTAACATTCACAAGCTAACTTGACGATTGAAAGGAGATGCAGTTCACTCCTCTTGCAGCCAAATACAGCAACTTTCTGCTTTTAAATAGATTTTGTGCATGATCCACTGCTCTGATAAATTAGTCCTTTTGCTGGCCATAGCAACAATTACTTGCATCTATTACACTGCACAGTATTGATATAAATCATCTGTGGGTGGAACCAGTATGTATTTTTCTTGCCTGTAATATACATTACAGCTATTTTAGTTCCGTTTCCACCGACAAATCTACGCAGCTCTATTCTACTCTGCATTTACCCACGTTTCCACAGACAAATAAGAATCAGCTTTATTGACCAAGTTTGTGCATGCCAAACAGGGAATTTGAGTTTGTACAGCGCTCTGTAACGCCGTCCGGAGGGGAGTAGTTTGAACAGACTGTGACCTGGGTGAGAAGGGTCTGCAGAGATGTTACTTGCATGTTTCCTGGTCCTGGACAGGGACAAGTCTTGGATAGATGGGAGGTCGGTCCCGATTATCTTTTCCGCAGACCTGATTGTTCGTTGCAGTCTGTGCTTGTCTTGTTTGGTGGCCGATCCAAACCAGACAGTGATGGAGGTGCATAGGATAGACTGGATGATGGCAGTGTAGAAGGTCCTCAGCAGCTCCTATCTACTATCTACTATAAATCATCTGTGGGTGTACCCAGTATGTATTTTTCCTGCCTGGAATATACATTACTGCTATTTTAGCCCCATTTCCCCCGCCAAATCTCTGCTCTAATCTACTCTACTCTAGTCTATTCTGCCCAACCCTACCCTACCCTACTGTACTCTATTCTACCCTAGTCTATTCTAAGCTGCTCGCTTTTTTTGGTATCTCCTCCTTTGTGGCTCTAAAAAAAGTAGCCCAGTTCTAAAAAATGACGAAAATATTTTTTTTAGGCCAATGATTGGCCCGAGACAGTGCTTTACATTTTGCTTGCAAACACAAACAAATGCTTTTGAGTTACATTCTGCAGCATTAATAATAGCGATGTAAACTTTCACGCTTGCGGCGAATATCTCATGTCAAAAGTAAACAAAAAAATGCGATTCTCCTTAAGTGCATTTGCTTTTGCTTCCACAACCTTCCTTCGATGGACTTTACTCGTTTGTGTTTTTGTGTGTGCGTGTGCGTGTGCGTGTGCGTGTGCGTGCGTGTGTGTGTGTGCAGGCTGCAGTGCGACTGTCAGCACAACACGTGTGGTGCATCATGTGACCAGTGTTGCCATGGATACCATCAGATGCCGTGGAAACCAGCCACCACTTTCAGTGCCAACGAGTGTGAACGTGAGTGTTGTGCTTTGTATGTTTTGCTTGCCTATCATGAGATATATGGCTGACATTTAAACTCAAAAGAATAACAGTTTCTCAAATGTAGTCCTTTCTTTGTTTGCAAGAAAAGAAAAATTATCCGGTTATGTATGAAGTCACTTTTTCCAACCATTTCCATCGATTTTCTCCCACGTATCGAGAATCGGGTTGCAGGGACAGCAAGCTTTAGCAGGAAAGGCCGGACTTCCCAACCACTTCATCCAGCTCATTCCAGAGGTGTACCCAGGCCAGTGGAGAGACACAGTCTCATCAGCATGTCCTGGGATGTCCCCAGGGCCTCATTCCGGTGGAACAAGCCTAGAACGCCTCACCAGGGGGCATCCTGGAGTCATCCTAATCAGATTTCCGTGCCACCTCATCTGGCTCTCAATGTGGAGGAGCAGCGGCTCGACTTTGAGAACCTGCCAGATGACCGAATTTCTCACCCTATCTCTAGGAGAGAGCCTGGACACCCTGCAAAAGAAACTCCTTTCGTCCTCTTGTATCTGGGATCTTTTTCTTTTTGTCACGACCCACAGCTTGTGATCATTGGTGAGACCAGGAACGTAGATTGACCGGTAAACCAAGACCTTTTGGCTCAGCTCCTTCACAACGGTTCGATACAGAGTCCGCATCACCACAGATGCTGCACCAATCCGCCTGTCGATCTCACGCTCCATCCTGCCCTCACTTGTGAACAAGACCCCAAGATACGTGAACTCCACCATTTTGGGCATGATCTCATCCACAACCAGTAACGGGCATTATATCCATTTTCAACTGAGGACCGTGGTCTCAGACTTGGAGGTGCTGATTTTAATCCCAACCTCTTCCGAGTCATTCCAGCCAGATGCAGATCACGTTTCGAAGAAGCCGACAGCACCACATCATTGGGCAAAACAATGTTCCCTGCCTCCCCCGGGATGTGGGCAAAGCTCTGGTGGAGGTGGGAGTTGAAACACTTTCTGACAGGGGATATTGCCAGACATTCCCAGCAAACTCTCACAATATGTTTGGGGCTGTCAGGTCGGACTGGCATCTTATCCCACCATCAGGACCAATCCACCACCTGGTAGCGATCAGTTGACGGCTCCGCCCCTCTCTTCAACCAAATGTCCAAAACATGCGGCCGCTAATCAGATGACACTACTACAAATGTGATCATCGAACTGTGACCTTGGGTGTCCCGGTGCCAAGTGCATATATGGCCACCATTATGCTTGTACATGGTGTTCGTTATGGACATTCCATGTCAAGCACAGAAGGCCAATAACAGAACATCAATTAGGTTCTGATTGGGGGGAGGGTATTACCCCAATAACACCCATCCAGGTCTCACTGTCATTATCCACGTGAGCACTGTCGCCCAACAGAATGATGGAGTCCCCAGAAGGAGCACTCTCCAGTACTCCTTCCAAGTACAGTGGTACCTCTCCTTACGAACTTAATTGGTTCTGCGATCGGGTTTGTCAGTTAAAAAGTTTGTAAGTAGAAGCAACGTTTCCCATAGGAATTAATTTAAAAGCAAATAATGCGTGCCAGACTATCTCAAAAGTCATACTTTTTGCCCGATTACTATGTGAAAATCACACAGAAAACTAAAACAACAGTTTTATTTTTGCTTTTTCAAACTTTTATAGCAAAAAAGAAATGTCACTTTATTCTTGACCTCCTAATTTTGTTTGGGGAGGGGGGGACCTGTTCTAAATGTCTACACTTGCTAAAAATACCCCTGAGAATACACAGAAAAAGTTAGGCTAATAAAATATTGTATGCCACATACTCTTTGCAATGTGCTCACATACTCGTCATTGCTTTTTGGTGCAATTAATGAGTTTTCCGATTGTGATTGGTCATTGAACGTCCACTGAACTCCAAAGTACAGGCGCCAAACCATGGGGCAATAAGTGTGCCGACAATGGTAGAGTGTCCGCCCTGAGACTGGAAGGTTGTGGGTTCAAACCCCGGCCGGGTCATACCAAAGACTATAAAAATGGGACGCATTGGAATTGGGGGGTTAGATCACCAAATGATTCTCGAGCGCGGCACCGCTGCTGCTCACTACTCCCCTCTCCCCCAAGGGATGGATCAAAATCACACGGGGATGGGTTAAATGCAGAGGACAAATTTCACCACACCCAGATGTGTGACGATCATTGGGACTTTAACTTTTTAACTTAAAGTTTAACTTTAACTTTAACTGCTCTGCCTCTCTCACCACGGACAACTCCAGAGTGGAATAAAGTCCAACCCCTCCCAAGAAAACTGGTACCAGAGCCAAAACTGTGTGTCGAAGCGAGTCCAACTGTCTCGTCTGAACATCTGAGCTTCCGACTCGGGCTCCTTCCCTGCCAGAGAGCTGAGATTCCATGTTCCTAGAGCTAGCTTCTCTAGCTGGGGATCAGACCACAAATGTACCGCCTTTCACGGAGCACACAACCCCTTTGGCCCCTTCCACAGGTGGTGAGCCCATGGGAGGGGGACCCACGTCCTTTCGGGCTGAGCCCGGCCGGGCCCCATGGGTGCAGGCCTGTCCAACAGGCGCTTTCTAACACCTCCAGGCCTGGATCTAGATGGAGACCCTGGTGACCCGTTTCCGGGCAAGGGAAAACCAGAGCCTTTATTTTACTCGTCATAAGGGATCAAGTCCTTTTTTAACATGTGTAAAAAAATAGGCTTTGCACAATCAGCATTTTGGTGTCAATCAACGAGTTTAAAAAAAAAGATCACAGATCCGAAGATCGCGGTCGGCGACGTGCTACGGTTGCGCGTTCGGCGGTGCGCTGCAGTTGCGCAATTGGACAAAAATGCGCAAATGAAAAAATTGCTTAAAAAAGGCGTTTTTTTTTTTTTTTTTTGGCTTGGAACGGATTAATTTTTGTCCCATTATTTGTGATGGGAAAATATGATCCGGAATTCGAACAATTCACTTCTCGAACAGCCTTCTGGAACGGATTGTGTTCGAAAACCGAGGCTCCACTGTAATTAGAAGTAATAAATAAATAGCAAGTAAGTTGCAGTAATGGTACTCATGGTAATGGTTGTAATCAGCAAATTATGACATTACAATCAAGCACAGTTTTACTTAAGATGCTAAATATCTGCCAATCCGATGGTAATATGTAAAAGAAGAACAACAAATGCAACACAACAACACAAACCAAGAATGTTCATTTTGCCCATTGGCAGCAGCATATACATGTATACTAAGGCTGTTATTTTGAAGACCACCACACATGCTTTGAGTTGACAAAATAAGTCTTCAATCTTCGCAGCATGCAACTGTCACCGCCATTCATTTGATTGCTTCTACGACACTGACGTGGATCAGCGGCACGGGAGCCTCGACATCCGAGGAGAGTACAGAGGGGGTGGAGTCTGCCTCAACTGTCAGGTGAGTCATGTTTATTTGCACGCCACAAAGTTTTTTCCAATCTTGGTTCTATCGTAGCATCACACTACTGGGGTCAACTGTGAGCGCTGTATCCTTGGCTACTACAAAGCGCCGGACACAACCATTGACTCACCACGAGCTTGCGCACGTAAGTCACATGATCCCATCTTGACTGGTGCCAGCTATTTATTATATATCTATAAATCTAACCCAGTGGATTTCTGAAGTCAATTCAACATCAATCAGACATATTGATGTTGAATTGACATTAGTTGCCCCCTGGGAATTACTGTATTTTTTTATACTAAAAAAAGAAAAGGAAAAAAATATTGCTTTGCAGTATGTAATAAATTTGAGGGGGGAATTTATATTACACAAACCAAGACTCAAAATGTTGAGCTTGGAGTTGCACCCAAAATCCCTTATCGCCCCCTCGCGAATGAGTTATGCTTACATTCAAAACTTTTGGTTTTAACTATGGAAAAGTATTTATTTTTACTGTGTTTTATGGACTATAAGTCACTCCGTACCAATGTTCCCTCTAATTTTTCATGTATCTGGGCATACACACAAGCTCCCTGAGCAAACTGAGGACTACTGTGAGCAACATCAGGTGGCCAACCCGCGGCTCGCTCTTTGCCCTGGGTGGTAATGGGACGTCAAACGCTGCGTGTTCGCTTCGGGGGGGGGGGGCGGTAATGGGACGTCAAACGCTGCGTGTTCGCTTCGCTTCCGGGGGGGGGGGGATGTGGGATGTTGTTTATGCGCTGGATAGATTTTCTTGTGCGCTGAGAATGTGCGGGCAGTGCGCGATTGCGCACGCGCGCAGCTGAGAAGGAACATTGCTCCGTACTATTAGTCGATCCAGTCAAGAAAATGCATCATGAACAAAAAAATATATACACAGTATGTGCGTTTCATGTATCCGAGGTACACCCCAAAAAGTAGCCCAGTGCTTACAAATAAAGTGCTTACAAAGAAATTATTGCTTTATAACGTCAAAAGCGTATTAATGCGAGCGGATCGCAGGCCAACATCTAAAAAAATACACACCAAACAAACAGAGCATGTGTGTGTATATATACAGGACTGTCTCAGAAAATTAGAATATTGTGATAAAGTTCTTTATCTTCTGTAATGCAATTAAAAAAACAAAAATGTCATACATTCTGGATTCATTACAACCCAACTGAAATATTGCAAGCCTTTTATTATTTTAATATTGCTGATTATGGCATACAGTTTAAGAAAACTCAAATATCCCATCTCAAAATATTAGAATATCATGAAAAAGTATACTAGTAGGGTATTCAACTAATCACTTGAATGGTCTAATTAACTCGAAACACCTGCAAGGGTTTCCTGGGCCTTGAAAAACACTCAGCTTGGTTCAGTAAACTAAATCACAAGTATGGGGAAGACTGCTGATCTGACTGCTGTCCAGAGGACCATCATTGACACGCTCCATTAGGAGGGTAAGACACAAAAAGAAATTTCTCAAAGAGCAAGCTGTTCGCAGAGTGCAGTTTCAAAGCACATCTACAAAAAGTCTGTTGGAAGGGGGAAATGTGGCAGGAACCGCTGCACAACCAAGAGAGATGACTGCAGCCTTAACAGCATTGTGAAGAAGATTTGCTTCCATAATTTGGGGGAGCTTCAAAGACAGTGGACTGAAGCTGGAGTCTAGGTATCAAAAGCCACTGTTCACGGACGTGTCCGGGAAATGGGCTACAATAGCCTTATTCCCATGGTCAAGCCACTTCTGAACTCAAGACAACAGAAGAAGCGTCTGACTTGGGCTATGGAAAAGAAGCACTGGACAGTTCCAGAGTGGTCCAAAGTCCTCCTTTCAGACGATAGCAAGTTTTGTATTTCATTTAGAAGCCAAGGTGCCAGAGTCTGGAGAAAGGCTGGAGAGAAGCAAAATCCAAGTTGCTTGAAATCCAGTGTGAAGTTCCCACAGTAAGCGATGGTTTGGGGAGCCATGTCAGCTGCTGGTGTTGGTCCACTGTGTTTCATCAAGTCCAGAGTAAAGGCAGATTTTAGAGCACTACATGCTTCCGTCTGCTGAAAAGCTCTATGGGAATGATGATTTCATTTTCCAGCATGATCTGGCACCTGCCCACAGTGCCAAAACCACCAGTAAATGGTGTACTGACCATGGCATTACTGTCCTCGATTGGCCTGCCAATTCCCCTGACCTGAACCCCATAGATAATTTGTGGGGTATTGTGAAGAAGAAGCTGAAAGACACCAGACCCAACAATGCAAATGAGCTAAAGGCCGCTATTGAAGCATCCTGGGCATCCATAACACCTCAGCAATGCCATAGGCTGATTGCCTCCATGCCACGCCGCATTGATGCAGTAATCCGTGCAAAATGATTCCCAACCAAGTACCGAGTGCATCAATGGACAATTTCAAATGTTTGATTTTGTTTTGCTGTTTTAAATCTTGTTTTTATACTTGGTCTGAGGAAATATTCAAATTTTTTGAGATAGGATTTTTGAGTTTTCTTAAGCTGTAAGCCATACTCAGCGGACTTTGCTCTCTCTGCGCATGTTCGGTTGACTGATTGATTTGACGGCTGCGTGTGGACCAAGGCGGAAGTAATCTGGGGAGAGGACGCTGGCGCTGATTGTTCGCCGCTTCTCCACCAGAATTAGTTTAGTTTGTGTTTTTATTATTATTATTTTTTAGCCATTATTAAAGTTTAGTTTTTAGCTTCTAGTTTTAGTGTGCAGTGCGCCTGGACCGCGGCGAACCGCGGCGAACCTCCACAGAGCCGGCTGCCTGTTACGGCGCGTCCACCCCACCACCCCCCGCCAAGGCATCCTGGCTAGCCTAGCCAATGGCTAATACTCAAGTTCAGTGTTCTCCAACCGGCACTATGTTAACTTACTCCATCCCCCGCTTGCTGGAGCTGAGTAATCACACCATTCCAGGGTGTGTCTCAGTCATCAAACAACTCGGACTTCTCCGCAGACCACGTTACATCCACAGAAGCACCCGTCGTAACTTTGTTTTCTCCCAACCCGTCCATAACACTGTACCATTCATCTGCTCCTCCTCCGCCTGACACCCCGTCGCATGTACAACACGTCATCAGATACCTGGCGCACTTGGATCTTATTGTAGCAACCATGCGGGGCTGCAGTACTCCAGGTGGCCTGGAAAACATGGTGCGGACTTCACTCCTACACGGAGCGGACTCCGACACAAGACGGACACCGGGTTGCCGGGAAAACACGGAGTGTTAATTTCTCCAGCACGGGACGGACACCAACACGGAGTGGATTTCACTCCAACACAGAGTGGACTGCACTGCATGTGGCACCGAAAACGTGGAGTGGATTTCTCTCTACTTCGCCCCCTACCTAAACACAGCCCCACAGCCACAATCAAAATGGATCTCCTCAACATCCAAGCACTCACCCGTAAATCATCATTTATTCACGACCTCATCCTGGACAAAGGCTTAGACATAATGTGCCTGACTGAGACCTGGCAACCACCCGATGTCTATCAATCCCTCAATGAAGCCTGTCCCTCTGGTTATAAATACATAACTAAACCTCGCAGCACTGGCCGTGGCGGTGGCCTGGCTGTACTCCACCGTCTTGATCTAGAGCTGTCCCCCCTCCCTCTACCTGATCACTCCTCATTCGAATCCCTTGCATTCAAATGTAAACCTCCATATCCTATCACAGTTTTACTTATTTACCGCCCTCCTAAACCAAACTCCTCTTTCATTCCAGAACTACACGATCTACTCACTACCCTCTGTACCTCCACTTCCTCTAATCTAATCATATTAGGTGATGTTAACATCCATGTCGACACCCCCTCCCGCCCCCTTGCCTCTGACCTGCTGCAACTATTGGACTGTTTACACCTCACCCAACATGTAAATGTCCCCACACATGACAAAGGGCATACACTTGACCTTGTCATCTCCTCATCGGCCATAAGCAACCTGCAAGTTCATGAGGTCGGTGTGTCTGACCACAAACTTATTCAAATGGAACTTCCTTTCCCACACCCCCACTCCAAACCCAAGCGGCAAATCTCATTCAGAAATTTCAAAAACATCAACCAAGACACTATAGCACAGGACCTCCAGCTTCTCTCCTCCTCCTCTGCAACCTTTACATCAGTCAGCAAGGCAGTGGACCATTACAATAACTCTTTGGCCAAACTTCCAAGTATCCACGCCCCCCAAAAAAACAAAACAGTCACCTTTTCACGCTCAGCCCCCTGGTACACCAGTGAGCTGCGCCTGATGAAGTCAACTGGACGCATCCTGGAGCGGCGTCTTAAAGCCTCAGGACTGACCGTGCACAAACAGGCCTACAAAGAACATCAGAAGGCCTACTCAAAAGCCCTTGGGACTGCACGTGCCCAGTTCTATTCCAATATCATAAACAATACCCCTGGAAATTCAAAACAGCTCTTTTCAACCATCAACCACTTTTTCAAACCCCAACCCACCACTCCAACAGAATCCTCAGAGGTAGTGTCCAATAACTTTATGACCTTCTTTACCGCTAAGGTTGACAATATCCGCACCCAGCTCCTCTCCTCTTCTTGCCCCACCACTTCACCTCCTCCCCCCTTCCTTCCACCCGGGACAGTCCAGCCTCTCCGCTGCTTCTCCCCTATCTTGCAGTCGGAGGTAGAAGACATCATCAAAAAGATGAAACCCTCCACATGTGCCCTGGACCCTTTCCCCACAGCCCTCATTAAACAACAAACCTCAGCCATTAGTCCCCTAATAACCAATGTCATCAACCTCTCACTCCAGTCTGGCTCTGTACCCCCTGCATTGAAGACTGCCATTATTACCCCCCTGCTCAAAAAACCCTCACTTGACCCGGACAACCTTGCCAACTACAGACCAATATCTAACCTCCCGTTCCTCTCCAAGGTTCTGGAAAAAGTGGTAGCTGCCCAACTTCACACTCATCTCCCCCGCAATAACATCGCTGAGAAATTTCAATCCGGGTTTCGCTCTGGCCACAGCACTGAAACAGCACTTGTTAGGGTCACCAACGACCTTCTCATGGCTGCCGATGCAGGCTCCCCGTCACTTCTCATCCTGTTGGATCTGTCCGCTGCATTTGACACTGTCCACCACAATATCCTCCTTAACCAACTTCACTCCAATGGATTCTCTGGCACTGCTCTAACCTGGCTTCAGTCCTACCTCTCGAACCGGACCGAGTACGTTTCCCTGGGGGGGAAAAAATCCGACACTCACACTGTCACCTCCGGTGTCCCCCAGGGATCTGTACTCGGTCCTACCCTCTTCACTCTCTATTCTATTCTATTCTATTCTACATACTACCCCTCGGCAATATAATCAGGAAGTTCGGCATCTCATATCATTGTTATGCGGACGACACCCAGCTATACCTCAAACTTGACCCCCCGCCCTCCATAACCTAGCCTTCTCCATCTCCCTCATCCATCCTCTCCCTGTGTCTGGAGGAGATAAAGGCGTGGATGAATCTCAGCTTCCTGCAAGTTAACAGTGACAAAACCCAAGCCATGTTAATTGGCACTCCCCATCAGATCCATACCTGCCCAATAACAAGCATCTTATTCGCCGGTCTCACTATTCCCCTCTCAGCCACTGTCACCAACCTGGGTGTGAAACTGGACCCTCAACTCAACCTTGAGTCACACATAAAACACATCTGCAAAACCTCCTTCTTCCACCTCAGAAATATTTCCAAACTCCGCCCCACACTTACCCTGACGGATGCTGAGAAACTTGTCCACGCCTTTGTCTCCTCAAGGCTAGACTATTGTAACACACTCCTCATCGGGATCCCTAGCAAGAGCCTCCAGAGGCTTCAGTACATTCAAAACAGCGCTGCTAGGATCCTGATGAGGGTGCGGAAAAGCAATCACATTACACCCATCCTCCGTTCTCTGCACTGGCTCCCCATCAAATTCCAAATTGATTATAAGATCGCCCTCCTCACTCACCATTGTATCCTCGGACATGCTCCCCCATACCTCAAAGAACTCCTTGCCCCAAAACCTGCCACCCGAAGCCTCCGCTCATCCAATTCACACCTTCTCCACGTTCCGAAAACCAAGCTGCGCACCATGGGCGACCGGGCCTTCTGCCATACAGCCCCTACACTGTGGAACTCCCTCCCCGACCACCTAAGAGCACCCCAATCCACTGACTCTTTCAAAACTGGACTTAAAACTCACCTCTTTACTTTAGCATTTCCGTAATTTCTCTCATATCTTGGTTGTCGTCCAGTTGTTTTAAACTTGTCCTTGTTTTGTTTTCTTGTTTTTTATCTGCCATGTAGCACTTTGAGATTCCCCCGAATGTAAAGTGCGTTATAAATATAATTTATTATTATTATTATTATTATCAGCAATATTAAAATTATAAAAGGCTTGCAATATTTCAGTTGATTTGTAATGAATCCAGAATGTATGACATTTTTGTTTTTTTAATTGCATTACAGAAAATAAAGAACTTTATCACAGTGGGGCAAAAAAGTATTTGGTCAGCCACCAATTGTGCAAGTTCTCCCACTTGCAAGATGAGAGATGCCTGTAATTTTCATCATAGGTACTGTATTTTTTGGACTATAAGTCACGTTTTTCTTTTCAAAGTTTGGGTGGGGGGGCGACTTATACTGAGGAGCGACTTATATGTGAATTTTTTCACAAATTTTCAAAATTTAAAAAAAAAATATATATTTAAAAGTGAAACCACGATAAACGAACCGCGATGTAGCAAGGGATTACTGTAATTTGAATGTGACGTAGCGGCGTGACGGTTGTTTACATAAAGGACAAAGATTCGATCACGGGATGACGAAGATGACGAAGGGCCCCACGTACTACCGGCATCATTAGCGGCTTTGTTTGTAAGTGACACGGAGGACGAAGAGTTTGAAGGATTTAATGATTTGGAGTGACACAGAAGGTTTGAAAAACCATTATGGCTTTTACGTACACCCGGTCCCACTCTACGGAGCGCTCTTTCACCTCCGTGGATGGAAGTCGGGGGCCGGCGCTCGGCCGGGTGGCTGTCCGGGGACGGTGTATGGGGCTCGGACATGGCTTTTACGCACGCCCGGTCCTACTCTGCGGAGCTCTCTTTCACCTCTGTGGATGGAAGTCGGGGTCCGGCGCGCGGCCGGGTGGCTGTCCGGGGACGGTGGATGGGGCTCGGACATGGCTTTTACGCACGCCCGGTCCTATTGTATGGAGCTCTCATCCACCTCCGTGGCTGGAAGTTCCACCTCCGGGGACGGAAGTCCACTCCGCCACACGCCTGGAAGTCGACGCCGTTGCTTGGGGCCGTGTGGTGGTGAACTATTTATGTTATAGTTATTTGATATATTTTATTTCGTGTAGCAACGTGTATATGTTTTTATCGTTACAGTTCAGTAGTTGTTGGCTCGTTGAACTCTTGTTTTGTTAAATAAAGAGCCGTTTGCCAAACCCACGTCTTTCTTTGTATTTTGTTAACGCTATAATATAGTTATATATTAGATCTGTGGAATAACGACGAGGCTGACGTCAGGGCGCACGCGCGGAGTTGTTGACAAAGGACGAGGAATTTGATAGATGGATTTAATGATTTGGAGTGACACAGATGGTTTGATAAAATTATTGCTTATATTATAGTTATCCATCCATCCATCCATTTTCTGTACCGCTTTATCCCCACGGGGGTCGCGGGCTTGCCGGAGCCTATCCCAGCTGTCATCGGGCAGTAGGCGGGGGACACCCTGAACTGGTCGCCAGCCAATCGCAGGGCACACAGAGACAAAAAACCATCCGCACACGCACTCACACCTAGGGGCAATTTGGAGCGCTCAATCGGCCTACCAAGCATGTTTTTGGGGATGTGGGAGGAAACCGGAGTGCCCGGAGAAAACCCACGCGGACACGGGGAGAACATGCAAACTCCACACAGGGAGGGCCGGAGGTGGAATCGAACCCGCACCCTACTTACTGTGAGGCGGACGTGCTAGCCAGTGCGCCACCGAGCCGCTATATAATAGTTATTTTATATATAATTTATATATCGTTATATGGACCTGTGGAATATTTTGAAGTGCAAACGCCGTCAGCGGCGAGCACCCGGCCGGCATTGTTGACATAAAGGACGATCGATGGATTTAATGAATTGGAGTGACACAGATGGTTTTATAAACATGTTATTTATGTACCGTAATTTTCGGACTATAAGTCGCTCCGGAGTATAAGTCGCACCAGCCATAAAATGCCCAAAAATGTGAAAAAAAACATATATAAGTCGCTCCGGAGTATAAGTCGCATTTTGGGGGGCAATTTATTCGACAAAATCCAACACCAAGAACAGACATGAACGAGCAACAACAGGCTAAACGATACGGTATGCTAACGTGACAAACACAAACGAGGAGCTGAGAACGGGCCTGACGTAACATTCAGTTATTTAAAAAAACTATTACATAAATAACACGTTTATAAAACCATCTGTGTCACTCCAATTCATTAAATCCATCGATCGTCCTTTGTCAACAATGCCGTGTGCCGCGCCGCAGTTCAAATTATTCCACAGGCCCATACAACGATATATAAACTATATTTTAAATAAATATAACATAAACAACAATATTATCAAACCATTTGTGTCACTCCAAATCATTAAATCCATCGATCAAATTTCTCGTCTTTTATCGATCGTCCTTTGTCAACAATGCCGTGTGCCGCGCCGCAGTTCAAATTATTCCACAGGCCCATACAACGATATATAAACTATATTTTAAATAACTATCACATAAACAACAATATTATCAAACCATTTGTGTCACTCCAAATCATTAAATCCATCGATCAAATTTCTCGTCCTTTATGTCATCCTGGTGACAGAGGACATGTCCAGAGGATATGGCGCTTTAAAGTGTTAATTACTTTATTTGATTTTTTTCTCTCTATTTTTCATGTTTTGAATATGTTCAAGATAAAGATATCAAAGCATGTGAAGTGATCAACTATACTAAAAATAACATGTGAAGTGCTATACTTTTAAGTAAGTGATGTGTTAATGATCAAGTAAAAATTTGTGAAAAAAAACATATAAGTCGCTCCTGAGTATAAGTCGCCCCCCCACCCAAACTATGAAAAAAACCGCGACTCATAGTCCGAAAATTACGGTAATAGTTATTTGAATAACCCTGAATGTTACGTCAGGCCCGTTCTCAGCTCTTCGTTTGTGTTTATGTTACGTTAGCATACCTATCGTTTAGCCTCTTGTTGCTCGTTCATGTCTGTTCTTGGTGTTGGATTTTGTCAAATAAATTTCACACAAAATGCGACTTATACTCCGGAGCGACTTATATATGGTTTTTTTTCACGTTATTGTGCATTTTATGGCTAATGCGACCTATATTCCGGAGCGACTTTTAGTCCGAAAAATACGGTACACTGCAACTATGAGAGACTAAAGGAAAAAAAAAATCCGGAAAATCACATTGTCTGATTTTTAAGGAATTTATTTGCGAATTGTGGTGGAAAACAAGTATTTGGTCAATAACAAAAGTTCATATTAATACTTTGTTATATACTCTTTGTTGGTAATGACAGAGGTCAAACGTTTTCTGTAAGTCTTCACAAGGTTTTCACACACCGTTGCTAGTATTCTGGCCCATTCCTCCATGCAGATCTTCTCGAGAACAGTGATGTTTTAGGGCTGTCGCTGGGCAACACAGACTTTCAACTCCCTCCAACGATTTTCCATGGGGTTGAGATCTGGAGACTGGCTTGGCCACTCCAAGACCTAGAAATGCTTTTTACGAAGTCACTCCTTTGTTGCCCGGGCGGTGTGTTTGGCATCATTGTCATGCTGAAAGACCCAGCCACGTTTCATCTTCAATTCCCTTGCTGATGGAAGTTGGTTTTCACTCAAAATCTCATGATACATGGCCCCATTCATTCTTTCCTTTAGGCGGATCAGTCGTCCTGATCCCCTCGCAGAAAAACAGCCCCAAAGCATGATGTTTCCACCCCCATGCTTCACAGTATGTGTGGTTTTCTTTGAATGCAACTCTGCATTCTTATTCCTCCAAACACAACGAGTTGAGTTGTTACCAAAGAGTTGTATTTTGGATTCATCAGACCATATGACATTCTCCCAATCCTCTTCTGGATCATCCAAATGCTGTCTAGCAAACATCTGTCGGGCCTGGACATGTACTGGCTTAAGCAGGGGGACACGTCTCGCACTGCAGGATTTGAGTCCCTGGCAGCGTAGTGTTACTGATGGTAGTCTTTGTTACTTTGGTCCCACCTCTCTGCAGGTCATTCACTAGGTTCCCCCCGTGTGGTTCTGGCAATTTGTTTACCGTTCTTGAGACCACACAGGGTGAGCCCCAGATCAAGGGAGATTATCAGTGGTCTTGTATAGCTTTCATTTTCTAATAATTGCTCCCACAGTTGATTTCTTCACACCAAGCTGCTGACCTATTGGAGATTCAGTCTTCCCAGCCTGGTGCACATCTACAATTTTGTTTCTGGTGTACTTTGACAGCTTTTTGGTCTTGGCCGTTGTAGCCCAGCGACAGCCCCAAAACCTCACTGTTCTCGAGGAGATCTGCATGGAGGAATGGGCCAAAATACCAGCAAGGGTGTGTGAAAACCTTGTGAAGACTAACAGAAAACGTTTGACCTCTATCATTGCCAACAAAGAGTATATAACAAAGTATTAATATGAACTTTTGTTGTTGACCAAATACTTATTTTCGACCATAATTTGCAAATAAATTCCTTAAAAATCAGACAATGTGATTTTCCGGATTTCTTTTTTTCCTTTTGTCTCTCATATTGAAGTGTACCTATGATGAAAATTACAGGCATCTCTCATCTTGTAAGTGGGAGAACTTGCACAATTGGTGGCTGACTAAATACTTTTTTGCCCCACTATATGTACCGTAAATTCCGGACTATAAGCCGCGACTTTTTTCCAAAATTTTGAACCCTGCGGCTTATAGTCAGGTAATGCGCCGAAGAAGACGTGCTAGTTTGTGTTTTGAACATTTCGCGGATCACGCACACACCCTCATCATGGAAAACACACGAAGAAATGCATTTGATGCAGCTTTTAAGTTAAAAGCAATCGATTTGGCTGTCAAAGAGGGAAATAGAGCTTAAATGGCGGCGCGGCGTATTTATGGATTTTTACGGCCTCCAGGGGGCGCTGTAGCAGGAAGCAAGAGCGAGACAGACGAAGAAGAGATAATGCGCCGAAGAAGACGTGCTACTTTGTGTTTTGCTAGGCGAATAGTGGCGTATAATTCACACAAAGAAGAGAGAACGAGATCAAGACGGACATTACTGAAAGGAAGCTTTTATACACAAACCGTCATTATGGGGGACAAAAGAAATGCATATGAAGCCGCTTTTAAGCTAAAGGCAGTCGATGTTGATGACATTGTGTTGCATCACCCTTTTCTTTATTTCGTGGTCCCGTCTACTCTGGAGCTATACGTGTCGCTCGCTAGTTTAATGTAATTTAGCGCTTCGTGCATGAATAAAATTAGCATGAACAGACCCTCATCACACTCGAAGAAATGCATAAAAGCGACGACGAAAGAGAGACTGAGAAAGGCGAAGGATATCTAACGCTATTCCAATCGGACGCTGAGGAGGAAGACTTCGATGGTTTCAGTGCACAGGAGGAAGATGAAGACGATGGAGCTCTTTTTTTACTTTTACTGGTATGTTTTTTAACGAGCCCTGTTGGTGCTGTACTACCGTGTTGCTGCTGTGTTACCGCCGCGTCTCAGTGACTTTTACCGGGTATGTTTTTTTTAATCCAGCCCTATTAGTCTTGTGTTACTTCCGTGTTGCTGCGGTATTACTGCCGCGTCACGGGCAGTGTTTGGAAAGAAATGTTAAGGTTTCCTGCTCTCCTTGTGTGTGTTTCTAACACCAATTCAGCAGTAAGCCTAACTCCTGCTAAGGTAGACACTGAGTCAGGGTATAGCTTCCAAAGCTCCTTTTTAATTGCAGTGTTCTCCCAAAACATGGAGTAAAACTGAAAAGTAATACAGACAAAATACGACATAAACATGCATACTTACAATAAAGACTCCTCATAAATAATACGAAAATATGATAGAGCTTCAAAGTATAAATGGAAACTTACAGACGATGATGTCGAAGGCACAAACAGAAACAAGGATGACCATGGATGAACACTTGACTAGGACTAGCTGCACACGGTTTGTTGTGATTAAAACAAAATGGCCGACGGCCGACTTCCTGCTAGACATCGCCTTCAAAATAAAAGTCTAGCTATCAAACGCAATATAAACCAATATAATACAGTCAAACAGACAAGTTTCGGGGCAGAACACTCCCCGCCTGGTATCTGACAAGATGCCACACATTGAACTAAAACATCCTACGGTTAAACGTTTCAGTCCTGCCTTTTCAGAAGCAGAATAATCTCTGTAACTGGTCTAAAGAACTTCTTCACGGATCCATCTTTAACAACTCTCATCTCGACCTTGCGAACTCTTCCATCACGTCCAGGAAAGGTCTTAGTCACAAGGGCCATGGGCCAGTCGTTACGACACGTTTTACTGTCCTTCAACATAACGACATCCCCATCCACAATGTTAGGTCTCGATTCCTGCCATTTGTGTCGAACTTGCAGAGTGTGCAGGTATTCGCGCTTCCAGCGACTCCAGAATTGATCAGCCAACCTTTGTACCTGGCGCCACTGCTGCTTGAATAAGTCTTTGCCGGTGAACTTCCCAGATGGAGGTAGAATACTTTGCTTGTTAGTAAGGAGCATTGCCGGTGTGAGTATCTGAGGAGCATCTGGATCAGATGAAATAGAAACAAGCGGTCTGGAGTTGATAATGGCTGTCACCTCTGCCATAAAAGTGCACAGGACTTCATGGGTCAAACTTGAGGAGTGAGTACGCATCAGCATTGAATCCAAAATCCTCCTTGCGACTCCGATCATGCGTTCCCACGCACCGCCCATGTGTGAGGAGTGTGGTGGATTGAAATGCCATGAACAACCTTGACTGTTGGTGTATGTTTGGACCTCTGATTCCTTCAGAACTTTCTCAAACTCCAGCTCTTTACAAGCACCAATGAAGTTGGTTCCACGGTCTGAGTGTAGCTGTTGAGAAGGGCCACGGATTGCAAATAACCTTCTCAGGGAGTTGATGAAAGAGGAAGTATCCATGGACTCAATCACCTCTATATGGACGGCGCGGGTACTCAAGCATGTGAACAGAACAGCCCATCGTTTACTTTGAGCTAAGCCTCCTCTTGTGCGCCTTGCTGTCACAAACCAGGGACCGAAGACATCCACACCAGTGTATGTAAAGGGAGGTGAAGTGCTCAACCGTTCTTGGGGAAGGTCCGACATTTTCTGCCTCTCTCTTCTTCCACGAAGTTTAAGACAGGTGACACATCCATGTAAAATACTGCTTATGCGTCTCTTACCACCAATCAACCAAATGCCAGCGGCTCGTACAGCGCCCTCTGTGAAACTTCGGCCTTGGTGTTCAACCCGTTCGTGATGATGTCTTATGAGCAATGTGGACACATGATGTTTACCTGGCAGAATGATTGGATGTTTTTCAGGATCGCTGAGATCTGCCAGCTTCAGTCTCCCTCCAATTCTCAACAAGCCATCTGGGCCTATAACAGGATTTAGTTTTGACAATGAACTTTTCTTGTTAACGTCTTGCCCCTTGGAGAGGGAGTCATATTCTTCAGAAAAGCAGGCTCTTTGTACAGCACGAAGGATGACTTCAGATGACTTTGACAACTCATCGACACTGTGAGGCTTTGAACACTGATGCCATCCAGAACATACAGTGACGTCCCCGTTTGTTGACTTAAAAGAACGAGTTACATGGAGAAGAGTTGCCACCGCTCTTTGCAAGGACTTCCAAGATGAGAATCTTTCAAATCTCTCTGGATCCAAGCGCTTGTCTCTTTGGCCCGTCATGCAACTTGTTACTTGTGGTCGGATCTCCACATCTGAGTCTGGATCGATGATTTCAAATGACTGTTGATGCTCAGTGGCTGCTTGTGGTTTGTATAGAAAGGCTGGACCTGTGAACCAGTTGGTTTGTGTGAGGATGGAAGCTTGAACCGATCTGGAGGCATGGTCAGCTGGGTTGTGTTCCGTGGGCACGTACCGCCATTGCTTTGGGTCTGTGGATTGCCGGATCCTTTGAACTCTGTTGTGGACATACACATAGAAACGTTTTGACTGATTATGTATATATCCCAGCACCACTTTACTGTCACAATAAAAGGTGACTGCGTCAAGTGGAAGATCAATCTCTTGAACGATGAGTTCAGCCATTTCTACAGCTAGCACTGCCGCACAAAGTTCCAGTCTGGGAATGGTGGGTTCGCTGGGAGGAGAAAGTTTGGCTTTTCCAAAGATGAAACCCACGTGGATCTGGCCATCCTCGTTAGTTGTTCTGAGGTATGCGACAGCACCAATAGCTTTTATAGAGGCATCAGAGAAGATGCAGATCTCCTTTTGCTTTGCCTTGGAAGGAGAAGTGGTGGTATAAGCACGAGGAATGTGAAGATGTTGCAATTCCTGTAGAGAATCTCTCCACGTTTCCCACGCTTTAAGTTTGTCTTGGGGAAGAAGAACGTCCCATTCAGTTCCTTCAAGAGTAAGCTCTCTCAATAGTGACTTTCCTTGAATGGTCACAGGAGCAACAAAGCCAAGCGGGTCGAAAAGACTGTTTATTGTAGAAAGAATCCCACGACGTGTGAATGGCTTGTCATTGACTGACACTTGGAAGGTGAAAGTGTCTATTTTGATTTCCCAGCTCAAACCAAGACTTCTTTGTGTGGGCGCCGTTTCTGTTCCGAGATAGAGATCTTTAATGTCTTTAGCATGATCCCCTGCTGGAAATGCTGTCAGGACTCTAACACTGTTAGACGTGATCTTGTGGAGTCTCAAGTTTGACTCCGACAGAGAAGCTTGAGTCTTTTGTAGCAGAGCAATTGCTTCCTCTTCGGTGGGTGTTGAGACCAGGCCATCGTCAACATAAAAATCTCGCTCCACAAAGTGTCTGGTGTCTGACCCGTACTGCTGTTCTCCCTGCTGGGCTGCTCTTCTGAGACAATAGGTGGCCACAGCTGGGGAAGGGCTATTGCCAAATACATGTACCCTCATCCGGTATTCGACAATGTCTTTGCTGGGGTCGTTCTCTCGGAACCAGAGGAAGCGCAAGTAATCTCGGTGGTCCTCTCTTACGACAAAACAATGGAACATCTGTTGGATGTCTGCCGTAACAGCTATTTTCTCCCTCCTGAAGCGAATGAGAACTCCAATGAGACTGTTGTTCAGGTCTGGCCCGGTGAGCAGGACATTGTTGAGTGAGAGGCCATTGGATTGTGCACTAGAATCAAACACGACTCTGATTTGTCCAGGTTTTCTGGGATGGTAGACTCCGAACATTGGTAAGTACCAACATTCTCTTCCTTTTTGTAGCGGAGGTGCTGGTTCAGCATGGTTGTTGTCAAAGATTTTTTGCATAAAGGTGACAAACTGTTCTTTCATCTTTGGCTTCCGTTCCAGAGTGCGTTTCAGAGATGAAAGGCGGGTCATAGCTTGCTCTCGGTTGTTTGATAAGGGAGGTCTGGGTGTCTTGAAAGGGAGAGGTGCCACCCAGCTGTTACACTCATCCTGGAAAACTTGATCATTCATTATTTTGATGAACTGTTCATCTTCGATGGAGAAGGCTCGCTTGTCATCATTGTCAGTCCTTGCAAAAACTGTAAGGCCAAGCGAGTCATCTGGTGAACTGTGAGAAAGACCATTGACGAAACTGGGACTGGTCGCTTGCTTGAGATTGATGTGGCTCATGCATGGCCTGAACAGCGAAGGTCTTCCATCTTCTAGTACATTTGTTTTGTAGCTGTGAATGATAGGCTTGTGGACTTTTCCCAAACACACGTCACCCACCAGCACCCATCCAAGATCAAGTCTTTGCGCAAAAGGAGTATCTTCAGGACCATTAATCTGCTGCCTCACTTTATGAATGCGAAGAATGTCCCTACCCAGCAGAAGAAGGATCTGGGCATTGTCGTCCAAGGCTGGGATTTTGTTGGCAATACTTTTTAGATGGGGGTGGTGGAGAGCAGCCTCTGGAGTTGGTATTTCATCACGATTGTCTGGTAAATCGTCACATTCTGTGAGTTCTGGCAGCGACAAGTTAACACCATCATTAACCGCTTCGATATGGTAGCCGGTTGCTTTCCTGCCAGAGACTGTGGCTAAGCCAGCACATGTTTTGAGGGTGTAAGGGTATGCGTCTGTCTTGATTTTGAAGATGTCAAAAAACTGTGACCGAGCTAGAGATCTGTTGCTCTGGTCATCGAGCATGGCATACATTTTTTCGGCTTTCTCTGGTTGATTGTCTGGATATACTTTAACGAGACAGATCTTTGAGCACGACTTTGCTTTGAGATGATCACCGCACACTTTGGTGCACAGAGAACTTACGACTGGAGTTTTGGTGGTTTCCTCCAACTCTGACTCCCCGCCATCATTCTTCGGGGAATTTGGGACTCTAGCTGCCCATTGTGGTGGACCAGGGTGAAGAGCCGTTATATGATTTTCACTGTCACACTCGTCACATTTCAGGTGTGCTTTGCAATCACGAGCTGGGTGGGAGGATGATGAGCAACATTTGAAACAAATGCCTTGTTCCTTTAAGTATGCTTTTCTGTCTGCGAGAGTTTTTAGCCTGAAGCCCCGACATTTCTTTAAAGGGTGGGGCCTTTTATGGATTGGACATTGCTTCGACACATCCTCTTCGGAAGCTGTTTCATCTTGTGTAACATCAGTAGAAACTTTGGTCTTGTGCACTGAAACCACTGTTCTAGGAGCTTTATGTTGTGGCATTGCTCTTTCAAATGTTAGGTTGTTTCCAGAAAGGGTAAAGCTGGGATCATTCCTTGTTTTAGCTTGGTAGCAGATAAAGGAGGTGAAGTAAGAAAAGGGCGGGTAACTGACCTTATGATCTTGCTTGTACGTTGATCCCTGAGAAAGCCATTTCTCTTGCAGGTTGAATGGCAATTTTTCCACAATTGGTTTTATGCCACGAGCAGTGTCCAAGAATGCCAAGCCTGACAGGTATCCATCTTCTTTTGCTGACAATAACTCTTTTAAAAGGTCTCCAAGTTCCCTTAACTTTTGGCTGTCCTTATTCGAGATTCTAGGAAAGTTGTCGAGCTTTGCGAAAAGCGCATTTTCAATGACTTCTGGAGCGCCAAAACATTCATCAAGTCTGTCCCAAGCTGTTTGTAGAGCTGCATTTGGGTTGCCAATGTTAACTGCTCTCAGACGTCTCACGTGTTCAGATGATTCTTTTCCAAGCCATTTTGAAAGCAGATCCAACTGTTCACTAGCTGTCAGATCCAAATCTTTGATCGTGTTGAAGAAGGAGGACTTCCATGCTCTGTACGATTCAGGACGATCATCAAAGTTTGATAGACCCTTGCAAACAAGTTCTTTGCGTGCCAGGTACTTTGCCATGTCCATCATAACTGAAGACTCTGGACTGGTTCGGTACATGTGAGATGTGTCAGAGTACTTTGGGAAAGTTAGCTTGGATGTGGGATTGGTGTTGTAAGTGACTGTCTCTCTTTTGACTTGGAAATTCTCTTGGGTGTGCGGTTGGACTGATGATTTAGATTCATGTATTGCCTGAGAACTCTGAAGTGATGTTGGTCTCTGTTGAAGTTGAGGTGGGACTGGCCAAGAATCTTTCATAATATATTCTTCTTCTTTGTGAACATATGGTGTTGGCGCGTTAAGGTGAGGCTCAATAGATCGCTCTGCGGTCTCTGAGAAGACTACAGGTTCAGGGAGCTTGTCAAAATGTGTAGTTTGGTCACGAACATATTCGCTTACGCGTTCTTGTGTGTCTTGCTCCACGACAGGGAAGCTCCTTTTGCTACGGAGCTCCTCCTCCTCTATCTCTGCTGCTGCCTCTAAAACTTCTGCCTGAGCATTAGCAGCTGCAGCTTCTCTTTCCAACTGCAAGGCATCGAGGCTGGCTTCTAGTCTTGCTTTGTTCACCTTGATACTGATTTCACGCTCTGCAAATGCTGCACGTGCACGAGCAGCCTCTGCTTTGGCTCTTGCCTTTGCAGCAGCAGCGCTGACTGATGATTTGGTTGAGCTAGAGCTTTTACGACTGACCGACGATCCACTTTGAGATGACTTGAAGCCTTTTGTTGTAGTATTTTTATTCTGTTCGTTGTCCATGTTCATGTAGTCTGCTGCTGTGTATTGTGTTGCCAGCTGCGTATCGTCTTTTTACTTTCCTGCTCTCCTTGTGTGTGTTTCTAACACCAATTCAGCAGTAAGCCTAACTCCTGCTAAGGTAGACACTGAGTCAGGGTATAGCTTCCAAAGCTCCTTTTTAATTGCAGTGTTCTCCCAAAACATGGAGTAAAACTGAAAAGTAATACAGACAAAATACGACATAAACATGCATACTTACAATAAAGACTCCTCATAAATAATACGAAAATATGATAGAGCTTCAAAGTATAAATGGAAACTTACAGACGATGATGTCGAAGGCACAAACAGAAACAAGGATGACCATGGATGAACACTTGACTAGGACTAGCTGCACACGGTTTGTTGTGATTAAAACAAAATGGCCGACGGCCGACTTCCTGCTAGACATCGCCTTCAAAATAAAAGTCTAGCTATCAAACGCAATATAAACCAATATAATACAGTCAAACAGACAAGTTTCGGGGCAGAACATAAGGTATGTTATTAAAACTTTAAAAAAGCTTTCTGTGTCCAGTCTTTCTTTGTTAATAACTCGCGTGCACACTTCCGTGTTGCTGCGGTACTACTGCTGCGTCACAGGCAATGTTTAGAAAGACATGTTAAAGTATGTTATTAAAACTTTAAAAAGGCTTTCTGTGAACGGTCTTTCTTTGTAAAAAACGCGTGTGCACGTGCGGCTTATAGTCCGGTGCGGCTTATATAAGAAAAAAACTAAAATATCCCCCAATTTTAGCTGGTGCGGTTTATAGTCCGGTGCGGCTTATAGTCCGGAATTTACGGTATATAATCTATATATATATATATATAATGTGTGTGTGTATATATGTGTGTGTTCAAAGTTCCTTGCCACAAGAAAAAGCTCTTAAACTGTTGCCGAACATTTTGCAAACATTTGTGACCTTGAACGAAAGCTGACGAGAACGCAACATTCTCTGCCTTCAAAAACACTCGAAAATGTAGTGGGATAGCGGCTTCAGATCTCCATCCATCCATTTTCTGAACCGCTTAGTCCCCACGGGGGTCGCAGGTGTGCTGGAGCCTATCCCAGCCGTCACCGGGCAGTAGGCGGGGGACACCCTGAACCGGTTGCCAGCCAATCGGAGGGCACACAGAGACAAACAACCATTCGCACTCGCACTCACACCTAGGGACAATTTGGAGTCTTCAATCGGCCTACCGAGCATGTTTTTGGGATGTGGGAGGAAACCGGAGTGCCCGGAGAAAACCCACACGGGCCCGGGGAGAACATGCAAACTCCACACAGGGAGGGCCGGAGGTGGAATCGAACCCGCACCCTCCTAACTGTGAGGCGGATGTGCTACCCAGTGCCCCACCGAGCCACCTGGCTTCAGATCTATCACTGTTAAATCAACCTTTCTATCAATCAACTATCTATTCTATATCATGGTGTTTATGCATGTATGTGTATGTGGATGTGCACTTGTCAGCCTGTGACTGTGAGTCATTGTTCATGGATGGGACATGTGAGGACATGACAGGACGTTGCTTCTGTAAAGAAAACTACGCTGGCGACAACTGCGAACAATGTGCTGACGGCTTTGTCAACTTCCCAGATTGTTACCGTAAGTCTGCCCTTGTGATTTAACAACGATTGCCATCAGTTGCTCATGTCTTTCTGTCTTTCTATCTCTATTTCTCTCTCAAACAGCTTTCCCCACCTATCCTAGTAACAACAACGGTGAGGCCAAACCAGCCGGAGAGATCATTAGTAAGTATTTTATTCATAAATAATATACCTACAAAGCATATCTGTGCATGTTCTCAACCTGTGCAGTGGGATGGATTATCTGGTTAAAGCAGAAACGCTTACTAATACAAATTTTGACATATTTACAAACTGTATTTAAGGGCAATGGCCTTTTGTGTATGTAGAAAAGGTTTTATACATATATTTGAGTCTCGCTTCGCTAACAATAGATAGGAGCAAAAACAAAATTGTTTGATTTTGTTCATTTTCTGATCGAATTGCCGTTTTTTTTTTTTTTTTAAACTCGCTGATTGACACAAAAAAACCCTGATCATGTAAACCACAGGTGTCAAACTCAAGGCCCGGGGGCCAGATACGGCCCGCTACATCATTTTATGTGGCCCGCGAAGACAAATTGTGCATCAAATTTGTGTCATTACTAGAATTGCAAATTGTCTTCACTTTTAAAAATATCTTTTTTTTTAATATTTGATCAGTTTTTACTATTATATATACAAACTATTCATATAATATGCCCTACTGTCCATGTCCCAAAAGAACCCAGTAGCAGCAGCAAGGAGGTTCACAGCCAAAAAAGCCAGCCAGCCATCGTACACACTCATGTCGCATAACTCATTATGAATAGGGTGCGAACGGAAACAAATTGCCATGGCTCATAGCTTTCAAAAACCAGCAAACTTGAAATAGCATATTGAGCTAAGCTGAAAGTTTATTATCAAGGGTGTGTGATATACTAATTAGACAACAAATGCTATAACATACATACATTTAGTTTATTAGTGTAATACCTAGTAATGTGCTAGCGCTAACTGATCTTATTTACTGTTATTTTTATTATTATTGCTATATACATCATTTACATGTTACACTAATTATTTTATAGCCAATTTTGTCAACTTTCATGTATGGCACTCCCACATTCCTGCATAAAAGGTAGGATGCACACTTAGCTTCCATGAAAGGTTAACTGTACTGTTAATTGAAATGTATATGCTCTCTTGTACACATGGCACTTTAATCTACCGTATTTTCCGGGCTATAAGTCGCTCTGGAGTACAAGTTGCACCAGCCATAAAATGCATATTAAAGAAAATAAAAACACATACGTATAAGTCGCACCGGAGTACAAGTCGCATTTTTGGGAGAACTTTATTTGACAAAATCCAACACCAAGAACAGACATGAACAGGCAACAACAGAGTAAACGATACAGTATGCTAACGTTACATAAACACAAACGAGGAGCTGAGAATGTGCCTGGCGTAACATTAACAGTTATTCAAATAACTATAACATAAATAACACGTTTATCAAACCGTCCGTGCCACTTCAAATCGTTAAATCCATCAAAATCTTCGTCCTTTGTGTAAACGATGCCGCTTCTGACCTCGGAAGTGCATGCAGTGCCGACATCGGACTCGTCGTCAGTTGCAGTTCAAATTATTCCACAGGGCTATATAACTATATATAAACTATATATCAAATAACTTTAACATAAATAACAATTTTATCGAACCATCCGTGTCACTCCAAATCATGAAATCCATTGAAATTTCGTCCTCTGTGTCACTCAAAAAAAAGAAAAAACACCGCTGCTGACTCCGGAAGTACATGCGCCGCTGACGTCAGACTCGTCGTCAGTTGCGGCTCCAATTATTCCACAGATCTATATAACTATATTGTAGCGTTACCAACGTACCAGGAAAGTTTGGTAACCGGCTCTTTATTTCACAAAACAAGAGTTCAACATACGAGCCAACACACAGTAGCCTCACACAGTAGCCTCACTCTAACAAAGCGCCCCGGATCTCTCTTCCTGTCTCCTCCCCCCTGCTGCCTTCACGGTCTCCCTAGGCAATCAGAAACAACTGAACTCTAACAATATACAAGTTTTTACACTAAATAAACTATTTATCAAATAACTATAACATAAATACCTTCACGGTCTCCCTAGGCAATCAGAAACAACTGAACTCTAACAATATACAAGTTGTTACACTAAATAAACTATTTATCAAATAACTATAACATAAATAACAAGTTTATCCAACCATCCGTGTCACTCCAAATCATTAAAGCCATCGAAATCTTCGTCCTCTGTGTCAATATCTGTCCTCTGTGTTATAAACAACTCCTGACTCCGGAAGTCAGTGAATGGATTCAGACTCATTGTCAGTTGCCGTTCCAATTATTCCACAGGCCTAGTGCGACCTCATGCGGTTTAAAGTGGAAATAACATGTGAAGTGATCAACTATACAGTCAAACAGGTTCTCGAACAAATCGGAATTCGAACAAAAAATTCGAGATTTTTTTTGCTTCGGTTGTCGAACAAAATTCGGAAGTCGAACCTCGCGAGATGAGCCGGGAGGACCTGAGAAAACCCGACCGCACGGCCCGGATGCCGACTGACTCCGTTGTTATTGTATTTTCGTTACTTTGCGGATTGGATTAACCCCTAATCATGCCTCCAAAGAAAGCAAGGGGGCGCAATAAAGCCATCCTAAAACACAAATACGCTCTTCAAGCAATGCAACAGTGAGCGCCCGGCGCGCTGCGGTTGCGCGATCGGACAAAATGAAGCTCCCTGCGCACTGAGGTCCACTTAAATTTTTGAAAGTACATCAGGACTTTAAAAATATTTTCTAAATTTCAGCGACAGCTCTGTCACAATAATGCGACCAGCGCGGTGCAGGTGCACGGTCGGCGACGCGCTACGGTTGCGCGTTCGGCGGTGCGCTGCAGTTGCGCGATCGGACAAAAATGCGCAAATGGAAAAATGCTTAAAAAAGTCTTGGAACGGATTAAAAAAATGTCCATTATTTGTAATGGGAAAAATAGATTCTTACCAGGTCGCCATTGTAAATGAGAAAGTGTTCTCAATTGGCTTACCTGGTAAAACATAGAATAGAATAGAATAGAATAGAATAGAATAGAATAGAATAGGATTCACCTTGGTAGCCCACCAAGCAGGAATATTGTTTTGACTAAACTGTTGAAATTGAGTGATGAAATTAATGGTTTTGGGGTTGCTACACTGCTAAAATCCAGGAGTTTCCAGGGAGCTTTTCCCCCTGAGCCCCCTCCGGGGCGTTGCCCCTGGCCCCCTGCGGCCCCCAGTGGGGGCTTGTGGGCCCTGCAGCCCCCAATGGGGGTCTGTAGCCCCTGGCCCACTGCATCCCCCATTGGGGGGGTCACAGGCCCCTGGCCTCCTGCGGCAAGTGGGGGGGCACAGGCCCCCCCCACAGTGGGGCATGCGGCCCCCAGACCCCGGCTACTTTTCAGTGTTTTTCTTTCATTTGCCGTTCTTATCCCTGAATTAATCATCATCGCCGCCACCTGTCGCTTGTTACCTACTCATCAGGCCATGTTTTTAAACGCTGTTCTCCCGTCACTCCTGGTCGGTTCGTTTGGCTTGCTACCCGTCTGTGTTGCAACTCGTTCCAGCACACTGGAGAGTCTCCGAACTGACTCCCGTTGCAGACCTTGCCTGCCTCTTTGTCCGACATTTTCATGAACTCTGCCCGGACTGACCTATTGCCTGATTCTGACCACATCTCTGCCTTAATCTTGGCCTGCCTGTTTGATTGTTCTGCTCCGAACTCTGCCTGCCTTCTGCCTGTTCCTGACTGCCTGAGTCCTGTCTGATTCGACGACGCATGACGCCTGCTTGCCTACCTGCCTGTCTCCTTGCCTGTCCGCCTGCCTGCTTTTCTCTCTTGCGAGCTTCCAGTCGTGCCCCGGCACACGTCGTCTGTCATCTGCTGCTGCGACACTTCTTCCTTGCTGTACTTGCCCTGCCGGCGTTCCAGCCTTCCACTTGACCTTCCCCCTCATTTACATAAATGAAGTTCATGCTGCACGTGGTTGCCCAGCCTAATCCATTACATAAACACAACCTCATCGCTTCACGCAGCTCCTGGAAACAGAAATAGAATTCAGTCCAACTGCATGGGAGAGAGCAAGATATTACAACGCTATGTGCTGGCACTCATAGGAAATGTGATATTACTTCGGGTAAAACACTACTGCTTTAATCAACGAAAACGGAAAGTCCCATATTACTGCATTAATAGGCATATATGCAGCTGAAGCAGGTTGACCAATTTAACTTTTTAATATGACATAATTATTATGGTCTTTATAAAAATGTATTGGGGGGGGGGGGGCAGCGCCCAATATGTGACCCTGTCATGCAACCCAGGAGTTTGACCTGAAAGTCAAGTCAAAAACTTTGTGTGGGATTAATTTATATGATCAATTATTATTTCACAAACACGAGATTAACCCAGGAGTTTGACCTGAAAGTCAAGTCAAAACCTTTGTGTGGGGTGGATTTATCTGATCATTTATTATGCCACAAACATGAAATGAATCAGAAGACAATGTTTTGTCTATCAGAACACATAAAACATTTTGAAAGGAAAATCTTCGACTTGACATCCGCTTTAATGTATTGTTTTTCTATTATTTGTGTCACTTTTACACTTTTAAGTCAAAAGCTGGAATTGATATTTTTAATTCCCGATAGCTCTACTTCTCCTTGGGGAACGGACGGGGATACTTTTGACACCTCTTGTATGGTGCATTTTTTGTGTTCCCCTTGGACTGTTGATCTCCTGTGTTACCTCTTATGTTTCACTGTATTATATTTTGTGTTCTTAAATTGTTACTTACTCTATCACATTATGCTGTCACATTCCGTATACTCCAACCAATGTTTTCTTCATGGTCTATATCAGGGTCCCCAACCCCCGGTCCATGGACCGGTACCGGTCCGTGGGTCACTTGGTACCGGGCCGCCAAGCCGCACAGGAAAAAAAAACATATTTTTTATTTATCGACGATCAATTCATTCTGGTCAAGACGCTCGCCCTGGTCACGTGATACGTTTTACGAGTCGAGCCCGCAAAAATGAGTACGAATTTATTTTGAAAAATAAAAATAAATAAATACAAAAAACAGTCGCTGTGTCCCTTGACACAAGACGCTCGTCTCGGTCACGTGACATGTCACCCCAGTCGAGCCCGCGAGGCAAGCAAAAATGAGGTTGAACTTCCTGAGCTGTCTCAGAAAGTACAGCCTCTGCTGGGCCTTCTTCCGGACAGAGTCTATGTGGCCGGTCCATTTCAGGACCCGAGAGATTGTGGATCCCAGGAACTTGAAGGTGTCTGTCGAGGGAATAGCATTACTGAGAATAGTGAGGGGTGGAAGTGGTGAAGGGTCTCTCCTGCAGTCCACTGTCATCTCCACGGGCTTGAGCGTATCCAGCCGCTCCACCTCCTGTTCGAACTACTTCCCTCCGGACGGCGTTACAGAGCGCTGTACACCAAAACAAGCAGACACAGACACAGCTTCTTTCCCCAGGCTGTCACTCTGATGAACTCACACCACTCATAGAGTCTCAGAGACATCACTGGGCAATAATATCCTGTTCTTGCCACTTAACGACGGTCCATTGGGTGCCGTTGAACTAGACTGCCCTTACACCTGTCTATGGACCCCGTGGAGGCTATTTTGTGTGTTTTGGGGTGTTCTCTGATATTGAGGGGTGCTGGTTGGCCGCTGTTACTTTTTTTCCTTTGTCTTTTTGCTTTTATCTTTCGCACTTTCTGGCTTTCTTTGTGGCGCCGTTGTGTGGCAGCCTTATGAGAGCCTATTGAGTTGCGCTCATGCCATCTGTGTGTCTTTTGTATACCCGCTCTGTGGGTACTGCTGGGGCCTGAATTTCCCCACCCCTGGTGATCAACCAATCAATTAAATGTTGTTAGTCACCTGAATGCTGTTAGTCACTTAAATGTTGTACAGAGGCTGAGATCAACCGGAGTCAAATTCCTTGTTTGGCATGCACAAACCTGGTCAATAAAGCTGATTCTGATTTTGATTGCTAACATATCTTGTATTTGGAGTTTCAAAAAACCTTCTTTTTTGTGTCCAGACTGTGAGTGTAGTGCGGCCGGCACTATTGACAACTCATGCAGACCCGATCCACAAAGCAGAATATGCTTGTGCAAGCCTGGCTTCACTGGCGACCACTGTGACATGTGTGCGCCAGGCTTCCATGGACTCAACTGCCAAGGTGAGAATCTCATTGACTCCAAGATCCTGCTTTAGCTCCCACTTTAATGTAGTCATGCTCTCATTAGAAGAATGCACTGCAGCAGCACCACCCATTGGTAGCACTCCCACAAGCCCCCCCCCCCCACACTCATGCACAGGCACACACACGCACACACACATACACACACACATACACGCGCACACACACACACACACACACACACACACACACACACACACACACACACACACACACACACACACGTTCAAACATATGTAAATATTGACAAAATTGCAATGGGTGTCTCTTGATTTGCTGGTTTATATATCCTACCACCCAGGAGATACACACACCTGTGTAAACACTTTCTCGAAACATTGTCATTGAAAGTAGCTTCGCATAGTTCACACCATTTTACTGCTTCCGTGTGTGTTTGTGTGTGTGCGCGTGTGTGTGTGCGTGCCTGTGTGTGTGTGTGTGTGTGTGTGTGTGTGTGTGTGTGTGTGTGCGTGTGTGTGTGGGGGGGTGCGCGTGCATGTCCGCGTGTATGCGCGCATGTCCGCGTGTATGCGCAGCCTGTCAGTGTTCAGGTCCGGGTTGCCTGGATGGTTCCTGTGACACACTAACGGGTCACGGTGTCTGTCGCAGTGGTTTCCATGGTTACCATTGTGACCAGTGTGCATCAGGCTACTTCATCTACCCGCTCTGTCAGTGTGAGTGACAAACTAACTAATGTTGTGTTGATGGCGTCAAATCTTACAATAGAATCAAATGTGAAAACTTCATGTTGTGTTCTGTTGTCTTTTGGTATCCACAGTGTGTGGTTGCAGTTCTGTGGGCTCTTTGCCTGAAATCTGCGACCAATTTGGTCGCTGTCTGTGCAAAGCAGAATTTGAGGGTCCTCGGTGTGAACGGTGCCGATCTGGATTCTACTCTTACCCCAATTGTCAAGGTTATATGTCAACATACACAAATGCAATCACATCTGGATGATGGGCTTAGACCTAGAATGTAGACCTCAGATATCCTGGGACTTTGAGCTTAGATGTGGACATGGGTAAAGGACTCAGACTTTGGACAAAGCTTCAACCTAGAATATAGTTTTTGGACATTGATGTAGTACTCAGAACATAGACCAATCACCAAGGACTTAAGGAAACCAGCTCAGTGGCCTAGTGGTAGAGTGTCCGCCCTGAGACTGGAAGGTTGTGGGTTCAAACCCCGGCCGGGTCATACCAAAGACTATAAAAATGGGACCCATTCCTCCCTGCTTGGCACTCAGCATTAAGGGTTGGAATTGGGGGGTTAGATCACCAAATGATTCCAGAGCGCGGCACCGCTGCTGCTCACTGCTCCCCTCTCCCCCAGGGGATGGATTAAAATCACACGGGGATGGGTTAAATGCAGAGGACAAATTTCACCACACCCAGGTGTGTGTGTGACGATCATTGGGACTTTAACTTTAACTTTAACTAAAAATTTGGACATGGACTTAGGACGGGGCAAGCAAATAAACTGCATTATTATATAGTACTACTATATGGACATAGGACATATAAGATTTGGTTACCTTATTGGTCCCCAAAATAGTTTCAGAGACAGGAAAGAAGCTACGGCACATTAAAGAAATCCAGCGAAATCAACAGATTAGGTTAAAAGATGAACAGACCAGCACTGGATGTTGCCACTGCTACACTATCACAAATACACGTCCATAAGATCCTCCAACATATCAAAATAATATCCACACAACCATTCTCATCAACTCACCTCATCCCACTTCACCATGTAAATATACCAAGATATCTCATCATATGGAGCTGAGACATGAACCCAAGACTTGGACCTAAGAGATGAAACCAAGTCATTGACCTAGGGTGTAAAGCATGGAGCAACATGGACAAAGGAATACAGACCTAGGACAAGGGTGTCAAAAACCCGTTCGTCAATTGCCACTTTCCTGCATGTATCAGTTGTGTCCCTCGTCATTATCAGGCTCCATTCGAGCTTGGTGATGAGCGGCTCATTTGAATCAGGTGTGGTGGACGAGCCAGACATGTAAAACGGCTAGCACAGTGGCCCTCGAGGACTGTTGCTAAACATTCCTGACCTAGGACATGCACAGATGTCTAGAACTAGAACCTACACACATGCGCCGCAGCAATGATGCCTGGATGTCCACAGCTTGTTTGTTGAGGTTTCAAAGTGTTCAATCGTTATTGCAAGTGTTCAAACAAGTGTTCAATCGTTATTGCAGTGTGCATGTGCGACCCTCGCACGTCATACAATACCAGCTGCACGGCGTCGGGTCAGTGCCACTGCCGACCTAACTTCAGCGGCGCCTCATGTGACCAATGTGCGCCCGGTTACTATGGCTACCCCTGGTGCACACGTGAGTAGTAGACGATGGTTTTTCTTCTTTTTTTTGTAAATGGATGACTTCTACGTGTCTGTCTGTGGGTGCACGCATGTGGGTGTGTGCGTGTTTTGCAGCATGCCTGTGTTCCACAGAAGGTTCTCGCTATAGCAGCTGTGATGAGGTGACTGGTCAGTGTGCTTGTCTGCACAATGTTCATGGCCGGCGCTGTGACAGCTGTGCTCACGACACCTATGGCTTCCCAAACTGTCAAGGTGAACACACGCACGCGTGCGCACACACACACGCGCACACACACACGGACACGCACACAGACACACACACACACACACGCATAAACAAACACACGGAAGCAGACAGATGACCAGATGAATGAAATAAAAGCAGATGAATGAAATAAAAGCAGCAATGGGTTTTCTAATATATAAGTAACTGAAATTAAAGAGTAGAATAGAATAGTCATAGTACCTTATTGTGCTCCACCATGTTGAAAATTTGACAGACAGCATACATAAAAACAGGTAAGATCAGGGCCAGTCCAGGTCATTTGGGGGGCACTGCAGAAGATACTGTAGTTTCCGCACCATAAGGTGCTTCGAGTTAAAAGGCGCAGACTCAATTTCGGGCCTTTTCTGTATTTAATCCGCACATAGGATGCACCGCGTTATAGGGCGCTTGCATTCCATGATTTACGGTAAAAAACAAAAAAAAAAAAAAATCTCACAGGAGCAAGGCAGTCAGTTCCGTTGTACAAACCGGATTCGGTTGAAGTTGGGAAATTGTGTAAAATGTAAATAAAAATAAAATACAATGATTTGAAAATCCTTTTCAACCCATATTCAATTGAATACACTACAAAGACAACATATTTAATGCTAAAAACTAATAAACTTTATTTTATTTTTCAAATAATAATTAACTTAGAATTTCATGGCTGAAACACGTGCAGTAGAAGTTGGGACAGGGCATGTTTACCATTTCGTTACATCACCTTTCCTTTTAATAACACTCGATAAACGTTTTGGAAGAGAGGAGACTAATTCTCTTAGCTTCTCATGTGTAATTCTTTCCCATTCTTGCTTGATGAACCGCTTCAGTTGTTCAACAGTCCGGGGTCTTCCCTGTCGTATTTTACGCTTCGTAATGCACCACACATTTTCAATGGGAAACAGGTCTGGACTGCAAGCGGGCCAGGGAAGAACCAGGACTCTTTTACTTCGAAGCCACGCTGTTGTAACACGTGCAGAATGTGGCTTGGCATTATCTTGCTGAAATAAGCAGCGGCGTCCATGAAAAAGACGTCGCTTGGATGGCAGCATATGTTGCTCCAAAATCTTTATGTACTTTTCAGCATTTATGTTGCCTTCAAAAAAATGTAAGTCACCCATGCCATGGGAACTAATGCACCCCCATACCATCACAGATGCTGGCTTTTGAACTTTGCGTTGATAACAGTCCGGATGGTCCGCTTCCTCTTTGGTCCGGAGGACACAACGTCCAGTGTTTCCAAAAACAATTTGAAAAGTGGACTCATCAGACCACAAAACACTTTTCCATTGTGTATCAGTCCATTTTATATGAGCTCAGGCCCAGAGAACCCGGCGGCGTTTCTGGATGTTGTTCATAAACAGCTTTTGCTTTGCATGGTAGAGTTTTAACCCGCACTTACGGATGTAGCGACGAACTGTATTTACTGACAGTGGTTTTCTGACGTTTTCCTGAACCCATTTGGTGATATCCTTTCCACACTCATGTCAGTTTTTAAGGCAGTGCCGTCTGAGGGATCGAAGGTCACGGTCATTCAGTCTTGGTTTCCGGCCGTGGTGCTTACGTGCAGTGATTTCACCAGATTCTCTGAACCTTTTGATATTATGGAGCGTAGATGTTGAAAACCCTAAATTCCTTGCAATTTTGCTTTGAGAAATGTTGTTCTTAAACTGTTCAACTATTTTCTCATGCAAAGTGATGAACCTCGCCCCATCCTTGCTTGTGAATGACTGAGCATGTTTGGGGAGGCTCCTTTTATACACAATCATGGTACCCACCTGTTCCCAATTAGCCTGATCACATGTGGAACGTTCCAAATAGGTGTTTGATGAGCTTTTCTCAGCTTTCTCAGTATTTTTCGCCACCTTTCCCAACTTCTACTGGACGTGTTGCAGCCATGAAATTCTAAGTTAATTATTAATTGGCAAAAAACAATTAAGTTTATCAGTTTGAACATTAAATATGTTGTCTTTGTACTGTATTCAATTGAATATGGGTTGAGAAGGATTTTCAAATCGTTATATTTTGTTCTTATTTACTTTTACACAATTTCCCAACTTCAACCGAATCCGGTTTGTACTTTATTCTACTATTTAATCATGTATTGTATTTTACTCACATTGTTAATCGATAATACGCAAATCCATCAAAATCCTCATCTTCTGTATCCAAATTAAACAGTTCGCCATTAAACATGCCAAGTTCCCTCTCGTCATTGTCTTGTCGTTGTCATGTTGCTCTTCTGGAATGATCTTGGCTTTCCAGAAAGCTCTAATTGTGCCTCTTAAGCATGTCTCTTTTTCTATGCCATTTCAGAGGCTTTGCACAAACGATAGTATTTCTTTATCAATGGCGGCGGAGGTACTTACTCTACGTGTTACGTACAATCCTCTGATTGGTTTAGTGTAGGGGTGTCCAAACTACGGCCCGCGGGCCAACTGCGGCCCGCGGTCCAGTTTTTATTGGCCCGCAGCAAATTCTGAAAACATAATTGAATGTGGCCCGCACAACAGCTTGAGCACTTCTCAGTTCCCACAGTAGATGGAGCCCGCCACACAAAGCGCTTGACGTCCGATTAGCCCCCCCCCCCGGAAGAGAAGCGAACGCGCAGCGTTTGATTAGACGTCACACTAGCTCCCACGAAATCACGAAAAATCCATGGATACGCCGCACCGGACGACAAGCCGCAGGGTTCAAAACTTGAACAAAAAGTAACGGCTTATAGTCCGGAAATTACGGTTGTTGGTACCAAAACTCATTCTCTAAAATATGATAAGATGTTTACATATATTTTTTTTGTCTTAAGCTTGTAATCAAGAATTATCCAATTATAACAAATTAGAATCAAAATAGAATTTTCCAACACAATTAAAATGTACATTACAACACTATAAAAAGATGAATAAATAAAAATAAATATCACAACAATCATACAATAAGTAATAATAATAATAATAATAATAATAATAATAGATGTTTTTTATATAGCTCAAAGCCGCTTTACATAGAAAAATTCACGCATAATCGCGCGCACACACGCACGCATGCATGCACGCACGCACACACACACACACGCACACGCACACACACACATGCACACACATTCGATGATTTAGATGTCATATACAGAGTTGAAGAGGTGGGTCTTGAGATGGTGTTTGAAGTAGTGCAGGGAGTCAGCGTTACGAATGGTCAGGGGGAGAGAGTTCCAGAGAGTGGGGGCAGCAACGGCAAAGGCTCTATCCCCAATGGTCCGGTATTTGGTTGAGGTCGTGGGGGTGAGAAGGTTAGCGTCAGCAGAGTGGCGTCGACGGATGGGGGTATAGCGGTGCAGGAGGTCAGACAGGTCGGCGGGGGGGGGAGGCAAGGTTGTTTAGGGCCTTGTATGTGGTGAAAAGGATCTTGAAATGTATGCGCTCTTTTATGGGAAGCCGGTGAAGTTGACGGAGGACAGGGGTGATGTGCTGTCATGAGGGTGAGCGGGTGAGCAGGTGAGCAGTCAGCACAGTTTTGAACATGTTGTAGTTAGTGAAGGGCAGTTGAGGGGAGACCATACAGGATGCTATTGCAGTAGTCCAGTCTGGAGGTGATAAATGCATGAATTAATGTCTCTGCCGCAGGGGTGGAAAGAAAGGGTCGAAGGTGTGCAATGTTTCGTAGATGAAAAAAGGATGTTTTGGTAATGTGGTTGATGTGTGGTTTGAAGGAGAGCGTGGGGTCCATATAAATTCCAAGGTTTCTGACGAGGGTGGAGGGAGTGACAGAGTGGACGTCAATACAGAGTGTGAAGTTCTGGTAGGTGAGGAGGCTGGATTTAGGACCAAAGATGATGATCTCCGTTTTGTTACTGTTTAGTTTGAGAGTTTTGAGTCATCCAGTCTTTGATGTCCGTGAGGCAGCAAGTGAGGGTGGAGAGGATGGCAGCAGGGGAGATGGTTTTAGTGGTGATGTAGACTTGTGTATCGTCGGCGTAAGAGTGGTATTTGAGAACATGTCGGCGGATGATATGTCCAATGGGAAGCATGTACAGAATGAAGAGAATGGGGCCCAGAACTGATCCTTGAGGGTCTCCATGTGCAACAGGGGTGGTGTGGGATTTGTGTTGGTTGATGGTGATGTAGTGACATTTGGCAGACAGGTTGGATTTGAACAAGGAGAGGGCGATGTTGGTGATGCTGATGGATTCTCGGCGGTTGAGAAGAATGGAGTGGTTTACTGTATCAAAGGCAGCACTGAGGTCAAGGAGGAGGAGGATGGTGAGAACGCCAGAGTCAGAGGAAAGCAGGAGATCATTTGTGACTTTCAGTAGGGCCGTTTCAGTGCTGTGGTCTGTACGGAAACCAGATTGGAATGTTTCATACAAGTTATTTGAGAGGAGGTTGGTCTTGAGTTGAGTTGCGACGGCTCTTTCCAGTAGTTTTGACAGAAATGTGAGATTAGAGATGGGTCTGTAGTTGTTGGGGTCCTCAGGGTCAAGGCTGGGTTTTTTGAGGAGAGGAGTGATGGCTGCAAGCTTAAGAGGTGAGGGGACTGCGCCAGAGGCGAGGGAGGTATTGATGATGTCTATGATGAGTGGGACAATGGGGGTGAGGCAGTCTTTGACGAGTTGAGATGGCATGGGGTCCAGGGGGGAGGTAGAGGATTTCATGGTGGAGAGTAATTTGGAGAGGTCAACATAAGTTATGGGGGGAAAAGTTGTTAGCCGGAGGACAGATGATGAAAAGAATATGGGTTCAAGTTGTGGGGTAGTGGAGGGGGAGGATGCGAGCTGGTGGTAGATGTTTTCTATTTTAGAATTGAAAAATGACAAAAGCGTGTCACATTTCTCTGTGGTGAATGATGATGAAGTGTTGTCGTGGGGTTTGAGGAGTTTGTTTATGGTTGAAAACAGGGAACGAGGGTTTGAAGAACCAGAGTGGATGATGCCAGCGTAATAAGATGAGCGGGCTTTGTTAACGGCTGGTTTATAATGTTTCATGAGGTCTTTGTAAGCGAGGGCATGGACTGTGAGGGTGGTTTTCTTGCATAATCGTTCTAGCTGAGTTGTTTCTTAAGTTTATGGAGTTCCGGGTTAAACCAGGGTGCTGAGTGAGTAAAAGTGACTGTTTTGGTTTTCAGAGGAACCACTGTGTTGAGGGAGGTAGACAGAATGTTGTTGTAAGTGTTGACGAGGTCCATGGGGGTTGGGTTTTCAGGGGCGGTGAGGCCAGAAAGTGTGTTTGATATCCAGGTGGAGAGAGTGTCTGGGCAGATGGACTTGAGGTTGCGAAAGATGATTGTGCGGTTTTGTTTTGGTTCGGGGTTGGGGGTGTTAATGTCAAGTAAGATGGCTAGGTAGTCAGATATGGTGAGGTCGGAGCTCGAAATCTTGTGGATGTGGAGGCCAGTAGAGCAGACTAGGTCGAGGGCAGGAGTGGGCAAACCTTTTGACTTGCGGGCCGAAGTGGCTTCTAAATTTTGACCGGGGTGCCGAACCAGGAGCAGATGGATGTAGTGTTTGTGTGAAGTAATATAAACGACATGTAAAGGTCATTGCATAAATGGTTTTGGCCTTTAGTAAGGAAGTAAAGCATGGATATTCAAAAAACGCTTTTTGGAAACAAATGCATTTATTAACAGCATTAAAAAAAATTCCCCGAAAAACTACTATCAGTGATTCTCATTAAATAAGACACTGTTATTATGAATAACAGTTTCCATCACTTCAGCGCCTGCAGGTCAGACTCATGAAAGCTGTTTACCTAATGAGGTGAAATCACATCAAACGGCAAACATTCTGACCAAATACATCATCTTGAAGAATCAGTGAAAGAGTACATCTAAATAAAGTACTAATATAGAAATTACTAATAAAGAAATCAAAAAAGCAACACAGTGCCAGATTTACTGAAAATCAGAGCAGAGCTTTAACTCACAAACACCTGGTGACAGAGGTGAGGAAACGGGAAACACTTCCTTAAAGTCGGCCTTAAAAACTTTAAAAGTTAAGATTAGTCGAAAATAGATGGTGCATCATAAACTTGCCCCTGTACTTGACTTTTGATCCGCAGTTTGTCAGTGAAAAAAGTTTTGCTGAGTCTTGAAATTAGCTGTCAACCTCTCCACTGTAGCCGCTCGTTCATGTGTTGACTCCTAGCGTAGTTAGCATGCTTCGTAGCAAAGTGACGGCTAATATTGTACTCCTTGCAACCGTTTCTCGGCATATCAGACATAACGGCATTGATCGGACTTCAGCGAAAAAATATTTTGCTGTCACCTCTTTTTTAAACACTCGGCACTCCGTGTCCACCTTTCTTTTCCCTGGGCCAAATTTTGATGGATGGATTCCAGGGGAAGGTTTGTGGGTGACTTTGGCGTAAAACTGTATCTGAAAGCTCAGTGCGTGAGTTACGAGAATGCTGACGTCACAGCCCACACTCGAAATTCGGCACTGATAGAAATAGAGCGCGGAGTGCACCGGGTGCGTACTACTAAGTACGTACACGCACTTGTGAGTGTGCACCTCGCTTTCTGACGCGGCTTCCGGGAGTAAATGCGCGGGCGGGCGTTTCTCTATCTACTGGGGAAATGCAGTCATTGAAGGGAAAATGACCCAAAACAATGTACAATAATACAATTTACTCAGGTTTAGCAGGCCGTAGTTTGCCCATGTCTGGTCTAGGGTGTGTCCGTGCTTGTGGGTAGGGAAGGTGATGTGTTGAGTGAAGCCGGAGCAGTTGAGGAAATCCAGGAATAGTGTACGGGAGATTGCAAGTGCAGTCGGAGAAGAAAAAAAATAAATAAAATGGCGGCGAAAAATAGAGGAGTAACAGAAGGTGGAAAGAGAACGCTAGGGGAGAAAACTGATGTTGTGAGATTGTTAAAATTAAATTATCCCCATGAACACCAGAAAACATAAAGTGCCAGATTTGGACACAGAAATTGTTAGAATTGGGAGGGCTTGGTCACCTAGAGGGGGAACTCCCAAATAAGGAGGCTAGAAGGCCCTTTTTAAGGGAGTTCAGAACCAAAGAACAGTTGGCTATCAATGAGATGGTCACTGCAAATCAAAATAATCGAGGTAAAAAACAAAAGAGGGTCGGAAACATACAGGATTTGATCAGATTTTGTCGGGTTCTGTTTACACATCCAGCTTTTTGTGAGGGGGATAAAATTGAAAGTGAGCTTGAAGCTTCTGCTCAACAGAGGAAAGGGCAGATAGTTGGTAGAAGTAACCGTCAAAATATTGCACAGCATGGCCCTGAGGTGCAGAAGGCCCAGGGTCATTCGCTTGTTGATGTGTTGCAGGCACCTGTGATTGACATTAAGCAAGGGACTCTGACGTGTGAGATAGAAGGCCCAATGACTACGGTGTGGGGCCAAGGGAAATACAAAGATGAGCTGGCCGCATTATCTGAAATGGTACGCCATCGAAGTGACAAAGTGAGAGAGTTGACAAAAGAAAAGGGGGGTGGAAGGCCCTGCATTGGGCTAGATGACAGTGACGATGAGGGACCACATTGTATGGAGCTGGATGAACCGTTTGTCGAGGATTTAGTAACGGTCACAGGCAACAGAGATCGTGGCGATGATAATACTATTCCTCTCTGAAAAGGAGATATTTACAAAATTGTGGCAGAAGAAGGTACATCGGATGAGAAAGTGTTTGTGGTACAGGATGTAATAACAGACGGGATGGGCCGGGCGCCTGCCGATTGTTTTGTGCCATTGAGACAACCAGATAAGACCGATACAGACACCACTAGTACGCCATTAAAACAACAAAAATGTGATAAGGGACGGCCTAGCGCTGGCTTCACTGCATATCCTTCATCGTCCATGAAGCCAAGCATGCCTGATGCCTACAGAAGTGAACCTTCGGTATCTAACACACGTGCATCACAGGTTGTTTACTAGAGCAATGAATGCGAAAAGAGATGGTGACCAAAACAGGCATTTCCAAGCCCCGTTAGTCGAAGCCACTGATAGGACGGGCAGAATTATCTCTAGACAATATAATCCTCTTTCGTTGACTGAAGCTAATATGCTGCGTAGCCAGTTGACCTCTCCTTCGGAAGGAGGAACAAAATGGGCTGCAGCTTTTTGTAAACTGGTTCTGCCTACGAACGCTGCACTGAGAGATGTACGTATATGTCTTTTAGCGCGTGTGACACCGGGAGATTTGCAGGTTCTTGAGAGGCAGGCTAACACTGCAGATTTGAGGGACAGTTACCCTTTCTCCCCCATTTCTCAACGTGTGTGGGATCCACTTTACTTGATGTACCCTTCGGGTACCTCCGGGGCCCTCTACCAAGGCTATGGGTGAAGTAGGGCGTGAGAAGGCGGAAAACCCTGCCAAGTATTTTGAACGTGTTCGCCTCTTATGGGAGGCTGAGACGGGTGAATATCCGTTGTCGGGCACACAACAGTCTCTGATGAAGCAGGCAATTTACAAAACCCGACCAAAAAAGATACAGGATGCATTAGACGGCATTGTGGACCCAGACTCATTGTCTCTGGAGAGCTGGGGAAAGCATTTGTGCCATTTTTTAAACCGCTGTGATAAGAGGCAGGAGGAAGAAAATAAACAGGATGAGGACCTTGATCGAGAAATAAAAAAATATGCAGCTGCGAGTGTTGAAGGAACAACTTGAGAAACAAGAGAAGGACGGTTCAAGATTACAATTGACACAAAATGAGGATCGGCAAAGTAACTCTTTTTACTATAATGGCCAGGGAAGCCGTGTGCAGGGCCGTGGGAAAGGCAGAGGTAAAACTTCAAACAACAGGAATCAATTTTATGTATATTACAATCCATATCAAAACTACCAATGTTATGTGTGTAATCAGTATGGACACAGCTCGAAACTGTCCTAGATTTATATCACAGGCTAGTTCACTGCCATTATTTCAACAGACAACCCCGGCACTGCCCCCCCCCCAAAACCACTACCAGCTTTGACATATGGGGAACCCCAAAATAATGCAGGTCATACATACTATCAGGCACCGAACCCACATTTTTTGCCTTCAGCGCAGAATAGTCAACCATAAATGAATCGAGTTGTATATCCCTAATAGGGATGCTGGGACTCCACTGAGGAGGGTGAACCATCCATTTAAACCGTTAAAGAATTGACACTTATGAGCTATAACCACATTGAAATTGCATAGTTTGATTGCATTTTTATCTTCTGTTCATGTGAAAGTCACGGACAATAATAGGTAAAGTAACAACTCTGTTACAGGTAACTAAAGATTGTGTTGTTATTTCTGTCTTCAATTGCATAGGGTGTGGAATTAAATAAATTCTACTTCTTCCCACTCCTTTTTAGACAAGTAAACACTGCCCACTTTGTGCAGTGTATTGTATACTGTTTGTACCTAGCATTTCTACAAAGTCATAGTTTAAGTCAGTGGTTCTTAACCGGGGGTGCGAGAATGGTTCCTAGGGGGTGCGAGGATACCCTGGGGGAAATTTACAATTTTTCGGGGATAATGGTCGGGTAACACGAAAAAGTGAAAAATTCTGGAAATCAAGAAGTCATTGTGTTAATTGGCATTAGGGATAATGCTAATTAAGCCTTATAGCTGTAAAGTAAACCACTTATTATTATAATAATTATTTAGGGTTAGGGTTAGGGATGCGAGAACTGATTGGTGAATTGAATTGGGTGCGAACAAGGAAAAAGGTTAAGAACCACTGGTTTAAGTGATTTTCACCTTGTTTTTATCTTATTTTCTGTTTTTTCATTTGATTGATTGATGTATAGTTTACATGTTTGAAACAAACTTATTCATTCATTCATTCCCCTCCCCTTTCACACACCCTCCAGCTAACTGTGTTTCTCTCTATTTTCTTTCAGCCGATACGTATGGCTGGTTGGTTTTGTCCACAAGTTGTATTTTATTTTATTTCCTCTAGCTGTTGGTATTTTATTTGAATAACATTCCATTTGTTATGATTCCATTGGTGACAATAAACGTCAATAAAGGAGATTATTAACTCCATAAGAAATCAATGAACCTGGACTGAGTCATAGTGGCATCATTCAGCAAATCTTTTAGAATAGAATATAATAGATCTTTATTGTCATTGTCACACATGTACAACGGAATTTAAAAAGTGCCAACCGATCAGCGCATGAGATAAAAAATAAATAAATAGAATAAATAGTTTAAATTTTGCGGAACTGATGAGTGATCAGTTAAGGACTTTCTAGTGACATAAGCACTGGCTATACTGTATCTCCTGATAAGACCTGATACATTTTACTATTAATTTGTCCGATTGAAACCAATACACATACAGTTACTATACAGGGTCCATGTATCTAATACTACTCAAAAGTATTCAAAGCATTTGTATTTTTCTTCTGTCTCGTTCATTCATTCGTATATTTCTATTTCTTCTACCAACCCCCACGCCCCCACGCCCCAACCCCACTGCTTCACTAATCTCCACTTTATGTCTTTCTCTCCTGATGAGTGAGTAAAAGCAAATTTGGTCATTGTGATTTGAAACTTTTGGTGGACATAAGAATTGGGATGACAACAAACTGTGGGTTAGTAGATATTCAATTTATGCTCAATTATAAAGCTGCGATGAGTAGCTTCAATGGGTGACTGCTAGAAAGAGAAATTACAGGAGCTTGGTTGCATTAGGGAAAAGGTGCTCTAATATAGGGCATTGTTGGGCGGAATAAACAAATGGTGACTTTTTAATGCATGATATTCTATTTGTAATACGTTAAATGTTGAAAACAGTGGGGCATATGTTATACAAGAGTGTTGTAATATTTTTGAATATGCTGACCTGATATGTAAAGGAGGTTATGGGTTTGTTGTTATGTGTCGGGATTATTTTATTTTGTAATTGGTTGTGCTTGGACAAGGACATGATATGCAAAGAGTTGAAGTGGTGGTAATTTATTCACCATACATAAAAGTGCTTGACACTATAGATCAGCGGTGGCCAACCAGCGGCTCGCGAGCCGCATGCGGCTCTTTGGCTAGTTTCATGCGGCTCTTTTACGTTCATATCAACATTTGTGTTTATTTTTCGTGCGTATTTGCTTCGCTTGAGTTCAATATGGTATTTTGGTCAAACGCGCATGCGCGTGAGGTGAAATCCCGCAAAGGAGGAGGGACAAACAGAGCGATTGGTTTTGCTGGCTTTTTAATGAATGGCGACTGTGACTACGGGGGCCCATTAGGTCCAGAAAAGCTGACAAGACGCTTGCCAAAATGGCAAGGAAAAAATGCACAGCTAAACGAATATATGACGATGAACACAGGACGTTTTTAACAGAGTTAAAGTTGTTTTTTGTTGAACGCTATGGCAAGCCATTCTGCCTGATATGTCGGACGTCATTGGCGCATTTAAAAGCTTCAAATGGTCAGCGCCACTTCAGCTCACTTCATGCCAATATCGATAAGGACTTTGCAAAAGGGACTGAATTTCGCAAGCACAAGTTTGGAGACTTTGAAAAGTCAGGCAGAAAAATAGGTAGTTTTTCAAAAAAATTACGAAGCACTCAGAGACTGTCACACTTGCATTGTTTCAACTGGCATGGAACATTGCACGGGCTAAAAAGCCATACAGTGAAGTGGAGTTCGTTAAAATATGCCTCCGTGACGTTATTGAAATCTTGTCTCCTGAAAACGACGAACTCAAACGAATGGTCTGTCCCGCCACACATAGTAAGTGAAAAAAACTTATTATGTTTTTGTTTGTGGAATTTGTTGAACTGAGAGTTTGTCTGTGTGAGACAATGCACACAATGTTCATTGTTGAAAATGTGGTCTTTGGTCTGTGGTTTTAGTACTGTAGGAGTCAATTTGTCATTATCATGTTGGTGCGTGACATAATAATGTCACACAATAAATTTGGCTGAGCAGAGGTGTGTGTGTGTGTGTGTGTGTGTGTGTGTGTGTGTGTGTGTGTGCGTGTGCGTGTGCGCGTGCGTGCGCGTTTGTGTGCGTGTGTGTGTGGGGGGGGGGTGTTCATGTGTGCTCATGTGTATGATGTGGCTCTTTGCGATGACACAGTGAAAAATGTGGCTCTTAGTCTCTGACTGGTTGGCCACCCCTGCTATAGATGTTGTGGAATTCTGAATGCAAACATTTTTAACTTTTGGGGGTAGTAGGAGAAGTTTTGAATGTGAGAGTCTGCTTTAATAGCATGACTCTCGGTAAGAACTTTGCCAAAGTCGAGGATGACCAACTGTAGTTTTGAGATTTGGGGTTGTGGCAATCTCTGAGATATGGCCTTGCAACGAACGGCAAGGGCTTGGACAGTGAGCTGAAGGGTGATGGTTCTTTAGACAAAACATAGCAGGCAAGGGGTGGAAGTATTCGTTTGTTTGTAGGAAGGGGAACGAAACGTGATATTGTTAAGGAAATATGACTATTTGGTGTTGGTTTTTGTTTTGTTTTCAGTGGAAGAAGACCAATTTGCCTGTTTGGTATAGAAGGTTGCCGATCTTTTCTATAAGGTTTTATTTTGCATAAAGTGCATTGGGAATTTTCCCTATTACTATTTACCGGCTAAATATTGTAAAGAAGAATAAAGAAGACAACTGCTTGACTGGTTGGTCACATTAGATGATATTGATTGTGGGGGCTCAGTTTTTCGCGGCATAAGTTGGTTAACTGTGAAAAAAAACAAAAGATATCTGTAATGTCATTTTAGATTTGACAAATTATTTACCGATGTGGTGTTTTGTTTTATGTAACTGTTCATCTTGAACAGATACAGAATATAGAAGGTGTCAGGTACTATTGCGGGAGTACAGTTGAATGAGTCGACAACTTTCAAGGGCTATAAGTCAACGTTTATTGTATCGGTTTGATTGTGGATGTGTCGAATTCACTAACATGTTAGATTTTCTTAATTGAATTAGCAGAAGTGGGACTAAATACCATTTTGAGAAAACGTTAATTCTTGAGTCTGCAATTTTTCTTTTTCTTTTTCTTTCTCTTTTTATTGTGATTTTAACGATGGGTGATAAATTGTGCAGGAGTTTGTTTTCTTTGGAACTGTGTTTTGGAATTTAATATTTTCATGTTTCAGGTTTGAACTGATAAGTTCTCTATCCATGTTTTAAAATCTTTGAGTCAGTGAGACACTTAAGCAATTCGTGAGGGGTTGCTAAAGTAACAAAATAAAAAGCATTTAAGTATTATAGTGGAGATGAAAGTTTATGTTTAGCATTTGATGGACTAATTAGCTTGAATATAATACCATTTGTGATTTGACATCTACAACTTGTAACTTGTAATTGTGATTTGTAAGGATATCATTTTTATAACATGCCGGGTTGCTAACAAGGTCATCTCTGAGTTTTTTGACGTCACAGATCCAGCATTGTCTGCCGTGTCCAGTAGGAACCAGAGAAGCTACGTCACAGAGGCTGGAAGGGAAAAATCCTCTGACAGCAACAATAAAATTTGGCAGACGCCAGTTGAATTAAACATGTGGTATGACCAATTTGGGTGAAAATGAGGCGGATAAGCCACGAAAGGGGTTACAGTGAGGGATTGGCCACACCTATATGAGCGTGTGAAGGTGGATGCAATTGGACTATATGTATAAGGGACGGGCCCTAGAAATAACCCTAATTGGGGGTACCAACAAGCCCTTTTAACCCCTAGAGATGCAATGAGCTAACAGGCCTGATCTACCTGAACTCTCATTGCACTCATGGGGACTGATCTTATATTTTCCTCTTTGGAAACGCAATTGAACAATCAAATAATCCATTCTGAGAATGAATCTTTGTCGTTATACCCAAAAATAAGTGTTTTGGAGGGGAGGTCATTTACTCCATTAGTCCTGCAAGCGACACTCCTTTGGTTTCCTCCCCAGAGATAAGGTAATAGGTGACCAGAGTGGTCGACAGTCCGGCATCTGCCTTACATCGTCCAATGTCAAACCTCCAAGGTATAGGGTTGTATAATTAACAAACAGCAAGACAGGTAAACTTAAAATTTATTATTGGTGAAATTCGTGGACTGGATTCCCATCATAATTTCTAATTTTATTAAGTGACAGATTTGCTGAAATTTAAGGAAAAAAGATATTGTTCATTACTAATTGAAGAGTAAAGCAAGTGGAGTTTCTCATTATCTGAAGTTAGAGAATAAAAACAGAAGTCTTTGGAAAATTGTAAATGTTGTTTAACAATGTGGACGTGATATTTTTGGTTTATTTGTATTTTTTAACATTTGTTTGCGTGCATTTCTGTATGTATGTATATATTTTCTGATGTTAATTTTTACTGTTCTATAATACGACTCCCGCATTGGAGTTTCAGTGTTGGGGTCTGTCGTATAAATTAAAATCATGCTCTGGTGTGTCTAACTCGTTTACTGACATGTTGGAAAAGTGGTTCGGTAAGTGGTAAGGGGTAGTCACTAGTGTAAATTTTCTGGTTGGCTGGTCTTGGGAGAGTTTGTGTTTTGTGGTTGTTGCTGTGTTCCTTGCATTAGGGTCTTGATCATTGGACCTGTCGAGCGTGCAGTGGGGAATCATGGAGTAGTATAAGAGCAGGAACCTTGGCGCTGGGAGTTAGACCTTCTTCGACATCTCGCAGAAAGGGCTCCACAGCTGTGCATCGATCATTCTGGCATACATTAAACAGTTAAACTGTGAAGGCTGCCTCTTGGTAATTACTGTTAGCATATCAAGCATGAAAGATAAAGAACTGGGAACCAACCTAACAGGGCCCGGGTGAGAAGTATGCGGGTGAAGATCTTTCCTGGGATAGAGAGAATGTAATGCCTCTGTAGTTATTACAGACCATTTTATCACCCTTATGTTTCCAGAAGGGGAGAATGATGCCTCTGGTCTAGTCTTCTAGGGCGTGCTCGGTAATCCAGACATGGTTGATGATATGGGTGAGCCAGTCAATGATGTTGTCACCACCCGCTTTCATCATTTCCGCTGTGATGTTACCGATACCTGGGGCTCTGTCATTTCGAAGAGTAGCCAGGGCTTGCGAGACTTCTTCTTTTGTGATGGAGTCTGTGCTGCAGTTGTAATTTGCACTGGTATTTACGGATGATATGGTGAGAGCATGGTCCGTTTGGGGTGAGGGATGATGCAACAGATCACTGAAATGCTCCTTCCAGCGGCTGATACAGTCGACCTCGGAGTTCAGTATGTTGCCCTGCGCGTCCTTTACCAGGACTGCCTTCTGTTGGGGGCCTGTTTTTACTCTCCTCAGGGTCCGATACACTTGGGTGAAGTTAGTGTTTTCTGCAGCAGACTCCAGGCATTCTGCTTCTCCTTGCCAGAATTTCTCCCTGTCTGCTTGTATTGCTGTGTTCCATATACTATTCAGGCGACGATATTCTGTCATATCACCCCTGAGACGTGCAGCTCTGCGCAGTTCTATGATTTCTAGTGTTGTTGGTGATATCCAGGGACGCCTGGGTGTGTGGTGGGTGCGTCGGATGGACTCGGCGGTTGCTTGGCTTATTGAAGACACGAAAAGGTCCCAGTTGGTAAGTTCTTTCTTGGCCAGGGTCTTATACCTGTTGGTGATGGAGCGGGTAAACACTGAGGTGATGGTTGGGTGTTGAAGATGGGAAGATCTCAGTCGAGCTGTTATCTGTGATGATGGGATGGCCTTTAATTTCAGTCTCAGCTGGGCTACCAGTAAGCGGTGGTCTGTGTTGCCTAGCTGGGCCTCACAATACACACGGCAGTTGGTAACACTGGATTTCCAGCGACTGGAGATGAGTATATGATCTAGGGCTTATGGATTTTGCCATCATTGCTGTACCATGTCCATTTGTGTATATTCTTCCAGGGGAACCATGTATCCGCGATAGATAGACCTCCAGCATTGCATAGGTGCTGGAGACGGACTCCGTTGTTGGTGATGGGATCTGGGGATTCTGGGCCAATGACGTTTTTGGTCTGCGGGTCTCTTGAGGTGGAGGAGACAGTGGCGTTAAAATCTGCAAGCACAATAATGTCATGTAGGGGTATCTGCTGGATGACCTGATGTAGTTGATCAAAGAAGGCATTCTTTGCCCGGTCGTCTGCGACCTCAGTTGGTGCGTCGGCGACAACGACTGACATCCTGCCGTGTTGGTGTTGGAAACGGGCAGTTAGTAGTCGTTCGCTGACTGGGGTCCATCCGATAAGGGATTTCCTAACCTGACACGGCATTGCTAGGGCGACGCCATATAGCCCTCTGTTATCTTTTGGGCCGCTCCAGATGTAGCTGTGGTCACCCTCTTTTTTCTCACCGCTATCGCACCAGCGTGATTCACAGAGTCCCGTGATGGAGATGTTGTATCGAGACAGTTCACGAGATAGAAGAGTGGCGTGACCTGTTCGTCGAAGTTTTTGCACATTCCATGTAGCAACACGGAAGGGATGTCGGAGATTGATGGATTGTAGGTCAGGGACGGGCGGGGGTCGATACCTTGGGTCATTCCGGCTATTTCTGATTGGTTTCGTAACAAAAGGGGTTTTCTCTGGAGCAGGTTGTTAGCCCACTGTAAGATAGCCAGCTGGGGGGGGCTGCCCCCTTGGGGCCTGCTGGCCTGCCCTGAACCATTCTTCTTCGGGCCCCTCGCCTGAGACCAGTTTGTCATGGGAGGCCCTACCAGGAGCTGAGAGCTCCAGACAACATAACTCTCAGGGTCATAGGGACGCGCAAACCCCTCCACCACGATAAGGTGATGATTCCCGGAGAGGACAATGCTTCGGGCCAGTCTAAATTTAGACGCAGGCCGGATATGGCCCGCGGGCCGGACTTTAGACATGCCTGGTGTAACGTCACTGGATGTGCCGTTTTGTTTTCACGGTGCCTGTTACCGTGAGTCCACTTCGACAGTTACAGACCATGTAGGGGAAATTCCATTTGATGCTTCTGAAAAGCGAAAATCCTCTTCCTACTGAAAAAATCCCGCTTCCTGCTAATGTAGCAGGATGACATAAAAAAGTGGCCAGCGACAATGTACAGTTGCACGTTTGCAATCTTTCTGAACTCTGTCGCTTCAGATGCTGGGACAATGACTGGACAGTCAACGAAGCCCAGCTGGACAGTGTACCAATGCCTTTTATACTTCACTGCTAGTTATAATAATAATAATAATAATAATAATAATAATGATAATAATAAATTGTATATATATTGCACTTGGAATTTCAAAGTGCTACAGAAATGCTTTTTTAAAAAGAAATATCTTAAGACTGTTTTTAAAAGAGTCAACCAACTGTGGTACTCTCAGGTGGACTGGGAGGGCATTCCACAGTTCGGGGGAGACAGAGCAGAAAGCCCGGTCTCTCATGGAGCGGAGGTTTGTTTTGGAGGTTTAGAGGAAGTATATGTTTCTCTTTCGTGTAACGTCAGAGTTCCAACTTGGTGTCATGGAGCCACGCCAGCATCTCTGGTCCCAGGTCAAAGAGGCCGGCCTCCGAGGGTGGTCTATATAGGGGGCAGGTGTTGATGATGTGGTTGGCTGTCTGCTCGGGGTCACCGCACTCACATGCCGCACTGTCTGCCAGTCCCCACTGCCGCATAGACGTGTTGAAGTGCCCAACACCAGTGTGGTCCACTGCTGGCGAGGTAGTTCGTCTCCTCCTATGGCGCCGTCTCCTGGCTCCCAGATGTAACGGTGCATGAGGGAGGGTCCAGCTGCCTCCCACTCCTGCTTCCAAGCTGCTGTCAGCCAAGCATATCTGGAGATGTCCTCAGTTAAAAGAAAAGTTAAAGTCCCAATGATTGTCACACACACAACTGGGTGCGGTGAAATTTGTCTCTGCATTTAACCCATCCCCGAAGGGAGCAGTGAGCAGCAGCGGTGCCGCGCCCGGGAATCATTTGGTGATCTAACCCCCCAATTCCAACCCTTTATGCTGAGAGCCAAGCAGGGAGGCAATGGGTCCCATTTTGTATAGTCTTTGGTATGACCCGGCCGGGGTTTGAACCCACAACCTTTCAGTCTCAGGGTGGACACTCTACAACTAGGACACTGAGGGATGGAATTGAGCATCTCTTGTGCTACCATGTTGTAGGGGTGGCGCGCCTTGAGTCTGCTTGGTGGAGCTGGAGTTGTTGTGGTGCTGTGCAGGATGTGCCAGTTGTTATTTTTTGCCTTCCTGGCGAAAACGAGGGTGGCAGCCTCTCGACGAAGGTTGGCCGGCGCTATTCCCGCAAGGACAGGCAAGAGCAGGGGTGGGCAAACTACGGCCCGCGGGCCACATCCGGCCCACGGGACCGTTTAATCCGGCCCGCCAACCCTGAACAAATTGTATTATTCAAAATTTTTTTGGGTCATTTTGCCTGCAATGACTGCGTTTCCCCAGTAGATGGGGAACCGCTCGCCTGCGCATTTACTACCGGAAGCCGTGTCAGAAAGCTCGGTGCACACTCACAAGTGCGTGTACGTACTCAGTAGTACGGACATGGCGCACTCGCGCTCTATTTGTGGCAGTGCCGAATTTAGAGCGTGGGCTGTGACGACAGCATTCTTGTAATTCGCGCGCTGAGCTTTCAGATACAGTTTTACGCTAAAGCCACCCACAAACCTTCCCCTGGAATCCTTCTATTAAAATGAGTCGCCCAAGGAAAAGCAAGGTGGACACAGTGCCGAGAGTTTAAAAAAAGAGTGGCCAATTTGGCTTGACGTACGCGACGTGACGTTCAGCCACATGAACGTCAACATCAACCCGTCACAGATCGAGGTAAATGGACCAACACCTCGGATCTCTCCTAAGAATTGCCACAACAAATTCAACTCCAGACTATGACGCACTAGCAAAAAAGGGAGACCAACAACACTGTTCCCACTGAAAATGAAGGGGAGGCTCTCAAGTTTGTTGTAAAAAAATGCATTTTGAATATGATTTGTACACAGAGCAGGGATTGAAACTGGCGACCATTCTCATTTTCAAACAATGCAGGATGCTCAAGGACATTGATGCACCACCTGTTTGCGACTAATCTTAACCTGTAAAGTTCTTAAGGCTTACTTTAAGGAAGTGTTTCCCGTTTCCTCACCTCTGTTACCAGGTGTTTGTGAGTTAAAACTCTGCTCTGATTTTCAGATACCCCTCACCGTGTTGCCGTTTTGATTACTTTATTTGGATGTATGCTTTCACCGATTCTTCAAGATGATATATTTGGTCAGAATGTTTGCCGTTTGATGTGATCTCATAAGATAAACATCTTTCATTAATCTGACCTGCAGGCACTGAAGTGATGGAGACTGTTATTCATAATAACAGTGTCGTATTTTATGAGAATCACCGATAGCAGTTTTTTAGTGATTTTTTTTTTTTTTTTAATGCTGTTAATAAATGCATTTGTTTTCAAAAAACTTGTTTGGAATATCCATGCTTTACTACCTACTAAAGGCCAAAATCTTTTATGCAATGACCTTTACAGGTCGCTTATATTACTTCACACAAACACTACGTCCATCTGCTCCTGGTTCGGCCCTCCGGTCCAAATTTAGAACCCAGTTCGGCCCGCGAGTCAAAAGGTTTGCCCACCCCTGGACAAGAGAGACACAGGGGTGGGCTTCAGGCATCCTGTTATAGTTCGGAGGGCGTTGTTAATTGCCACATCTACCTTTTTGGCATGGGGGCTTCTGTTCCAAACTGGGGCACAGTACTGTGCTGCAGAGAAGACCAGCGCTTGAGTTGATATCCGAAAGGTCTTAGCAGAGGCTCCCCACTTTGTTCCAGCAAGGCGGCGGATCAGTGCAACCCTGGATGTCACCTTTGCCTTCAGTTCTTCAAGGTGTTGTTTGAAGGATAGGGTCTGATCCAGACGCACGCCAAGGTACTTCGGGGCTTGTTGAACCTCCAGGCGTTTGCCCTCAATGCTCACTTCAAGTTCTCTCCTTGCTTCCCTGGTGCTGAGATGGTATGACGCAGCAACAGTCTTTCCAACGCTGAGCTGGAGATGACACTTTTGAAGGTATACTACCATGGTGCGCATGTCTTCATTCAGGCCGTCTTCTGTTTGATGTTTGATGAGCGGAGACTCTGTGTGGTAGACTGGAGAGTGACCAGTTCCTTAAGGTAACGGGGGTGCGTTGCCGTGGATGCATTGATGAGTTAATAGGGAGATTTTATATTCAGTCCGAAAGGAAATGGGAAGCCAGTGTAGTGATTGGAGGATGGGTGTGATATGGTCGTATTTACGTACTCTCATCAGGATCCTAGCGGCGTTGATTTGGATATATTGGAGCTTTTGAAGGCTCTCGCCAGTGATCTCGATGAGAAGTGCGGTGCAGTAGTCGAGCCTGGAGGAGGCAAAGGCGTGGACGAGTTTTTCCGCATCCTGCAGTGACAGGGTGAGGCGGAGTTTGGCTATGTTTCTGAGGTGAAAAAATTATGTTTTGCACATGTGTTTGATGTGGGCCTTGTAATTGAGGTGGGGGTCCATTCGCGCGCCAAGTTTGGTAACGACGGATGACAGCGGGATGCCCTGACCAAAAAAAGTGATGGGTATTGGGGATGATTTGGCCTGGTGTGGAGTGCCGATGAGGATGGCTTCTGTTTTGCAGCTGTTTAATTGCAGGAAGTTTTCTTTCATCAACGCCTCTATTTCCTCCAGGCAGGTGGTGAGTGCAGTGGGGGTTGAATTAGGCGTTTGGTCCAGTTTTATGTTGAGCTGTGTGTCATCAGCATAGCAATAGTAGGAAAAACCATGCTTGCTGATGGCTCGGCCGAGGGGTAACATGTACAGGGTGAACAGGGTGAGACCGAGTACAGATCCTTGGGGGACACCACAGGTGACAGGCTGGGTCCGGGACTTTGCACCTCCCAAGGATACGCACTCGGTTAGTTCGGAGAGGTAGGATATGAACCAGTCCAGAGCGGTGTTGCGGAGTCCGATGGTGGAGTGAAGTCGGTTAATGAGGATGGTGTGGTCGATGGTCTCAAAGGCAGCTGTGAGGTCCAGGAGGATGAGGATGGAGGGAGAGCCGGCATCGGCTGCCATAACTGCACAGACACTGTCACAGTGGACAAACCCATACGGATATACCCCAACCAGAAGCCCTGGATGACCCGGGAGGTCCTTCGGCTGCTGGAGGAGAGGGACACCGCCCTGTCCCTCAGGTCTGAGGACGGGGCTCTCTACAGCATAGCCAGAGCCAACCTGAGGAGAGGCATCAGAGAGGCCCAGCTTGCCTAAAAGAAGAGGATTGAGGATCACCTGGACAGCAACAACAGCAAGCAGGTGTGGCAGGGAGTCCAGCATCTCACCAACTACAGAACCACCATCGGAGCTGCTGAAGGGGACGCCTCACTGGCAGAGGTCCTCAATACCTTCTTTGCCCGGTTCGAGTCCGAGCCATCTGAAGCGGCCACATCACATCCCACAGACCGCAGCAGCTTCACCCTCACAGTGAAGGAGCACGAGGTGAGGCGCACGCTGCGGACCATCAACTCGAGGAAGGCTGCGAGTCCTGACGGCGTCACTGGGCGTGTCCTGAAGGACTGCGCAGATCAGCTGGCTGGAGTCTTCACAAAGATTTTCAACCAGTCCCTTACCGAGTCCACCGTCCCATCCTGTTTAAAATCCTCCACTATATTCCCCCTGCCCAAGAAACGCCACATCACCAGCCTCAATGACTACCGGCCAGTCGCACTCACCCCGGTGGTCATGAAGCGCTTTGGAAAGCTGGTACGGGGTCACATCACAGCACTCCTGTTCAGAGGTTTTGACCCCCACCAGTTTGCCTACAGGGCAAATAGATCCACAGAGGACGCAGTAGCTACAGCCCTCCACGCTGCACTGTCCCACCTGGAGCAGCCGGGGAGCTATGTGCGGATGCTCTTCGTGGACTTTAGCTCTGCTTTTAACACCATCCTCCCCCACAGACTGGTGGACATACTGGAGGGCCTGGGACTTCCACATAATACTTGCAGGTGGATTAAGAGCTTCCTGACGGGTCGCAGCCAGAGGGTGAAAGTGGGCCGTCATACCTCTCAGTCTTGGTACCGGCTCCCCACAGGGCTGCGTACTGAGCCCACTGCTTTACACGCTCTACACACATGCATGCACCCCCGCCCACCGCAGTAACACCATCGTGAAATTTGCGGATGACACAACCGTGGTGGGGCTCATCTCAAAGGGGGATGAGTCTGCCTACAGGGACGAAGTGGTCCAGCTATCGGAGTGGTGCGGAGAGAACAATCTGCTCCTAAATACGGCTAAAACCCAAGAACTGGTCATTGATTTTAGGAGGAAAAATAAAACGGACATTCCACCACTTATCATCGACGGGGTCTGTGTGAAGAGGGTGTCCTCCTTCCGCTACCTGGGAGTCCACATCGAGGAGGACTTCACCTGGGGCGTGAACACCTCTGAGCTGCTTAAAAAGGCCCAGCAGAGACTCTACTTTTTAAGGGTGCTGAGGAGGCACAGCATTACACAGAGACTGCTGGTGTCCTTCTATCGCTGCTCCATAGAAAGCACTTTAACGTACTGTATATGTGTTTGATACTCCAGCTGCACTGCTGCTCAGAGGAAAAAGCTCCAAGGGGTCATCAACACAGCACAGAAGATCATTGACTGCCCTCTCCCTACACTGGAAGACCTACACAGAACCCGCTGTCTCAAAAAAACACAGAACATTCTGAAGGACACTTCCCACCCTGGCCATTCCCTTTTCGAACTGTTGCCATCAGGCAGACGCTACAGATTAATTAGGTCGAGGACTAGCAGATTCGCCAACAGTTTTTACCCTACAGCGGTAGTCACATTGAATGCAGCTAAACGTAAATGATTATGTCTGTGTATGTTCTTCTGTGGGTTTTTAGCTTGTTTTTTAAAATCTTTTTATTCTATTTATTCTATTTCTTTTTTATCGCATGCGCGGATCGGTTGGCACTTTCGTTGTACATGTGACAATGACAAATAAAGATCTATTCTATTCTATTCATAAGAATGTTGTTTGTGACCCTGACCAGGGCTGTTTTGGTGCTGTGTGCGGGGCGAAAACTAGACTGAAATTTTTCAGCGAGGTTATTGCTGCTGAGATGATGTTGTTAGTTGGGTGGCGATGATTTTCTCCAGGACCTTGGAGAGGAACGGGAGGTTGGAAATTGGTCTGTAATTTGCGTGGATGTCTGGGTCTAGAGATGGTTTCTTGTGACGAGGAGTAATGATGGCTGATTTCAGGGCTGACGAAACATGACCAGACAGTAGGGACAGGTTAATAGTTTTGGTGATCAGGGGGCGTATGGCTTGAATGTTCAGTTTAACAAGGGTTGTGGGAAGGGGGCCCAGAGCACAGGTGGAAGGTTTCACGCGACTGATGGTTTTCTCATCTTCATGCTGTGTAGTTGGGGAAAAGCAGTACAGAGGCTGGGGCGGTCCAGGCTGTGGGCTGGCAGTCAGAACGGATGGAGTGGGGGCGGCAGAGAGGGAAGAGCAAATATTATCCACTTTCGTTCTGAAGAACAAAAGGAAGTTGTTGCATTGTTCAGTTGTTGTTGTTCTGTTTGTGGGAGTTTGTGGTTTCAGGAAGTGAATTATTGTTGAGGAAAGCTGCTTCGATTTGCCGGGACTGTTTTTGATGATATTTGAGTAGAATTTTGCTTGTGCCTCCCTGAGGGACTTAGAGTAGGCCTTTTGATGGTCCCTGTAGGCCATTTTTTAGACTGTAAGTCCCAAGGCAATGAACCGCTGCTCCAGGACACCTCCAGCAGCCTTCATTCTCCGGGGCTCGCTGGTGAACCAGTGAGCTGATCGAGAAAAGGAGACAGTTCTAGTTTGTAATGGGGCATGGGTGTCCGGAACACTGCTCAGGGATGTGTTGTAGAATGCCACTGATTCAGTAGCAGATGAATGGGTGGCAGAGGAGAGATGATTAGTTAGTCAAAGTCTGCTTTATTGTCAATTTCTTCACATGCCAAGACATACAAAGAGATCAAAATTACGTTTCCCACTATCCCACGGTGACAAGATATAGTAGTACACAATATACATACAAGTAAACAACACAAAAAGTAAAAACAAGAAAGCACAAACAATGAATAAATAAGAGCGATGAATAAATAATAAATAAACAAATAACATAATAAATAAGAGGAGCAAAAATGTCACAATATAGCGCAAATGTACAGGACGTTACGCAGGAGGGGGGAGAGAGTTCAGGATCCTAACAGCCTGGAGTATGAAGCTGTTGGTGAGTCTGGTGGTGCGGGAGCGCAGGCTCCTGTACCTCTTCCCAGAGGGCAGAAGATCAAACAAAGAGTGAGCGGGGTGACTCACATCACACACAATCGTGGTCGCCTTGCGGGTGAGATGGGAGGTGTAAATGTCCTTCAGGGAGGGGAGTGAAGCACGAATAATCTTACCAGCTGTGTTCACTATGCGCTGCAGGGCCTTCATGTTGTATTCAGTGCAGCTACCACCCCACACAGCGATACAACTGGAGAGGACGCTCTCAATGGTGCCACGGTAGAATGAGGTCATGATGGCTGGAGGAGCACTTGCTCGCCTGAGTTTCCGCAGGAAGTACAGGCGGCGCTGAGCTTTCTTCGCCAGTGATGCAGTGTTGGTGGTCCAGGAGCGGTCCTCACTGATGTACACCCCCAGGAATCTGGTGCTGCTTACTCTCTCCACCACAGCACCGTCAATGGTCAGTGGCAGGAGTTGGGTGCGACCCTTCGGGAAGTCAACAACAATCTCCTTGGTCTTGTTGACGTTCAGCAGGAGGTTGTTGTCCCTGCACCACATGGCCAGAAGGTCGACCTCCGACCTGTATTGAGTCTCGTCGCCCTCTGTGATGAGACCCACCAGAGTCGTGTCGTCGGCATATTTCAGCCCGCGGTTGCTGCTGTAAGTTGCAGTGCAGTTATGTGTCAGCAGGGTGAAGAGCAGCGGACTGAGCACGCAGCCTTGGGGGCCCCCCGTGCTCAGCATGATGCTGGCGGAGATATTGTCGCCAACACGTACTACCTGAGGCCTCTGACAGAGGAAGTCCAGTAGCCAGTTGCAGAGGTAGGTACGGAGGCCCAGCTTGTCGAGTTTGCAGATGAGTCGCTGTGGTACAATGGTGTTGAATGCAGAACTGAAGTCCACAAACAGCAATCTCACATACGAGTCCCTTCTCTCCAGGTGGGTGAGGGTTGAGTGGAGGGCAGAGCAGATGGCATCCTCAGAGGACCGTTTGGCTCGGTACGCAAACTGGAAGGGGTCTATGGTGGGGGGGAGAATGGATCTGATGTGCTCCATGACAAGCAGCTCAAAGCACTTCATGATGATGGGTGTCAGTGCCACGGGGCGGTAGTCATTGAAGCAGGATGGAGCAGGTTTCTTCGGCACAGGTACGATGGTGGCAGCCTTGAAACATGATGGGACGATGGCCTGCTGCAGGGAAATGTTAAAGATGTCTGTGAAGACACCCATCAGCTCCCCAGCGCAGTCCTTCAGCGCTCGACCAGGGATGTTGTCTGGGCCCGCCGCCTTACGGGTGTTGATAGCAGCAAGCGTCCTCACGCTATCGGCAGAGAGGCACAGGGGCTGCTCGTGTGGAGGGGGAGGGGTCTTCAGCGGGCAAGTGCTGTTCTGAGCGTCGAAGCGAGCAAAGAAGCGGTTCAGATCGTTGAGCAGACGGATGTTGCCCTCACAGCTCTGCGGCGCGGGCTTGTAGTCCGTGATGGTCTGAATGCCTTGCCATAGGCCTGCCTGACAGCAGGGTCTTTGAAGTGGGCAATAATCTCGCAAGAGAATGCCCTCTTCACTTCCTTGATGTTCCGGGACAGGTCGGCCCTCGCTGTTCTCAAGCCAGCCTCATCCCCAGCTCTGAAGGCTTTGTCCCTGGCCCTCACCTGAGGACATCCCCTGTCAGCCATGGCTTCCAGTTTGCCCGAGTGACGATGCATTTTGTGTGGGTCACATCATCAATGCACTTCGAGATGTAAGAGGAAACAGAGTCAGTATACTCCTCTATGTCTGTCTGATTGTTGCAAGTGGCTGCCTGCTTAAACATTCCCCAGTCAGTTGTGTCAAAGCAGTCCCGAAGCGCATCAGAGGCACCCTCAGGCCACACTCTTACCCGCTTGCGAACCGGCCTGGATGCTTTCACTCTTTGTCTGTATGCGGGCATAAGCATAACAGTGATATGGTCAGAAAGCCCAATATGGGGGAGGGGGGTGGCTTTGAAAGCTCCTTTATGTGTCGTGTTGACCAGGTCCAGGAAGCTGTCACCACGTGTTGGAAAATTAACATGCTGGTGAAGCCTCGGAAAAACAGACTTTAGGTTAGCATGATTAAAATCCCCAGCGAAGATGGTGAAACCGTCAGGGTTTCCGTCTGACAACAACAACGTCTAACAACCATCTGTTGTTCACTGACAGCCTGGTACAGTTCACTAAGAGCCGTGATTTTGTCGCTTTCAATGTTGGAAGGCGGGATGTATACCGCGACTAGCAGAATCGCAGTAAATTCCCTTGGCAGGTAAAAAGGACGGCACTTAATGATCACAAACTCCGCCAATGGCGAGCAGTGCCTGCATACAACTACAGAGTCCCGGCACCCTTCGTCACGGATGTAGACACAGATTCCTCTTCTTCGCGATTTTCCCCCCTTTACAATGGCCCGGTCCGCTCGATAGCACGCTAGCTGCTCCAGATGCACAGCAGAGTCCGGAATGTTGACAGTCAACCAAGTCTCAGTGAACACGAGCACACAGCAGTTACTCACTGTCCAGTTCGTAGATCTCAGCAGTCGAATGTAATCCATTTTGTTGTCCAGCGATCGAACATTCGCCAGAAGAATGGAAGTCACGGCCGGGCGAGTTGGGTTGGCCGCTAGCCTGGCCTGGACGCGTCCGCGCTTGCCCCTCTTCTGCCTCCTCGCACACCGCTTCCGACGCTTTCTATCCGGGGGAAGAGTAGCAGGCAGGTCCGGCGTTGTTTCAAGCCGAAGTAGTCCGAGTTCCTTTAATGTTTCTGTTTCAAAGCTCAGAACGCTGCAAAACTCGCTTTTGCCGATGTCGAGTAGAACCTGCCTGCTGTACCTGTAGCACGACGTAGTAAGACGAGACGAACACGTAAAACTGTCGGACTCATAAACGAACAAAACACCGTTCGGGTGGGACAGGGAGAGGTCGCTGCGTGTGCACGCGCCGCCATCTTAGATTTGGGAGAGTTTATGCGTTTGAGGTTTCTGAAATGTATTTGCCGTTTTAGTTTGGGAGGAGGGGAAAGGCAGAGTCATGGCAATTACCTTGTGGTCAGACACTCCCATGTCATAGGCAACTAGGTTGCTGACCTGGGTGGTGATGTCGGTGATGACCAAGTCAAATGTGTGGCCCTTCATATGAGTAGGGACATGGACATGTGAGAGGTTGAGGTAGTCGAGAAGTTGCATGAATTTACGGGCAAACGGGCAGGAAGGGTTATCTACGTGGATATTTAAGTTGAAGATGAAGTGCAGAGTGTTGTGAGAAGGTCATGTATTTCTGAGATGAAGACTGAGTTTGGTTTGAGTTTGGGTGGCCGGTAGATGAGAAGTAGTGTCAAAGGAAAAGGTGGTTTACATTTAACAGCAAGGCATTCAAATGAGGTTGGTGAGGGGAGGGGAAGGGGTGTTATTTCTAGCTAATTTTTATGAAAAATGGCTAAGCCGCCGCCCACCCGACCAGTACTGCGGGCTTTCTGAGTATAGCTATATCCAGGTGGGCAGGCTATATTCAGGCTGGAATAAACCTCAGGCTGGTGCCAGGTTTCACAAAGACACATGACGTCGAAGCCCTTGTCCAGAATGTGTTCATTGATGAGTGGTGCTTTAAGTGTGAGTGACTGGATGTTAAAAAGCTCTATTTTGATTGTTGATAATGTGGTGAGTCTCTGAAGTGGAATGAGGACATGGAAATCCACTCCGCGTTTTCCATGCTGCTGCTGAGTTTGTGGCGCACTCACAGTGTTTCCGTTGGTATAAACAGTACATGCGACAGAGCTCTGATGACGTGGAACAGATGCGACGGAGCGCTCAGCTGAACAGATGGATGGTATGTTGTGATCGGTCCCAGAGTATACAAACTCACGGCGATTGCTTCTGTGTATATATCGTGGACGGGAGAAAAGACCAAGTTTTCTGATAATTGAAGCAGGCTGGAATTTCGTGATTTCTCAACTCCAGTTAGCGGGGGATGGAATATTTCGCCGGTCGGAGGAATGCAGAACTTTTTGACTGTTATGTTAGCCAGGCTAACCGGGATGCGTTGGTGGGGGCTGTTAGCAGGCAGCCGGTTGGTTGTGGAGGTTTATTGTGGTCCTAGCAACAGTGGCCTGGCCGCTTTAGCCTGCGAGTAGTGCTTTGAAGAGCCGAACAGCATCCTGTGGGAACTTGGAGGTGATCTAAGCTCCGGAGGAGAGTAGAGGACTGGAACCAGCTGATAATGCAGGAGGACAGGTAGGCAAAGAATGGCTTGCTGTTGCTGGTGGCCACAAGTTGCAGACAGTTGCTAAAGAGCAGCAAAAAAAAAAAACTAACTTTAATACTGATTAAAAGTTTAAAAAGAAAAGGATTAAAAGTAAGCTAACTCCGGTGGAGAAGCGGCGAACATTTAGCGCCTGCGTCCTCTCCAACCGAATCTCACAAGGCCCCGTGCTTCCTTTTGCCATTTATGCATTTATGCCTTTGCCAGTTATCAAGTTACGACAGCCATCAAAGGAATTTTGCTTACTTGTTGGATGCCGCCGCAGTGGAGTGAAGATGCTAAAGCATATCCCAGCTGACATCTGGCATAAAGCAGACTACACTCTGAACTGATTGCCAGCCAGTTGCAGAGCACAACACCGCAGGTCAATCCGGATTTTTAGGTGATTATATTTTGTGGAAACGTTCACATTCGTATCAACTCTTTGTATTCCAGCAACGAGAATACTCATCATTCACATTAATGACGTAGGAGCCATCGACAAGTATTATTGTCAACGGGTTTTTATTTTATTAATGGGTAGAAAAGACTCCCGGCCACCTCTCCACTTAAAATCCATTCTATAGAGCATTGTAGTGGTTAACTCCGACCACTTGATAGCAGAGTTGCCCTTGCTGGTTCGTAGAGAGGTGACGTAAACTGTAAGCCCAACCCAAATCAAGTCAAGTCAAGTTTATTAATATAGCCCTAAATCACAGACAAGTCACGTGCAAAATTTACAATTATTCTCAACAAATGGGAGAACAATTGCTCTTCGTGAGTGCGATAGAGCAAAACGATGGAGCGGATTTAGAGGAGATGGCTGTGACTACGTGAACCCAAGCTATTTTCAAATGGTGATAACTAAAGAACAGTATAAGTTAGAATCCATCCAGCTGAGAGACATAGTGTCTCCAGCGCGTCCTGGGTTGTCCCCGGGGGTCTCCTGCCGATGTGACATGCCCGGAACCCCCCCCTCCCCTAGTCCCTCACGGATGACCGAGCTTGTCACCCTACCTCTAAGGGAGAGCCCGGACACCCAGCGGAGGAAAATCATTTCGGTCTCTTGTATTCGGGATCTTGTTCTTTCGGTCACGACCCATAGCTCGTGACCATAGGTGAGGGTAGATCGACCGGTAAATCGAGAGCTTTATTACGACGGACCGGTACAAAGTCCGCATCACAGCAGACACTGCATCCATCCGCCTGTTGATCTCATACTCCATCCTACCCTCGCTCGTGAACAAGACCCCAAGATACTTGAACTCCTCCACTTGGGGCAGGATCCCATCCCCGACCTGGAGAGGGCATGCCACCCTTTTCCGACTGAGGACCGTGGTCTCAGATTTGGAGGTGCTGACTTTCATCCCGACTGCTTCCCACTGGGCTGCAAACCGCTCCAGTGAGAGCTGGAGATCACGGCTTGAAGAAGCCAACAGCACCACATCATCTGCAAAAAGCAGAGATGCAATGCTGAGGTCACCAAACCAGACACACTCAACACCTCGGCTGCGCCTAGAAATTTAGTCCTTAAAAGTTATGAACAGAATCGAGGAAAGCCTTGGCGGGGTCTAACCCTCACTGGAAACGAATCTGACTTGCTGCCGGAAATGCGGACCAAACTCTGGCATTGGTGATACAAGGACCAAACCGCCCTTATCAGTGGGCACCCCATACTTCCGAAGCACCCGCCCACAGAACTCCCCGAGGGACACGGTCGAACGCCTTCTCCAGGTCTACAAAACACATGTGGAATGGTTGAATGAACTCCCATGCACCCTCGAGGATCCTACCGAGGGTATAGAGCTGGTCCACTGTTACACGGCAAGGAAGAAAGCCACACTGCTCCTCCTGAATCTGAGATTCTACCTCCTGATGGGCCCTCCTCTTCAGCACCCCTGGATAGACCTTACCAGGGAGGCTTAGGAGTGTGATTCCTGTGTAGTTGGAACTTCTTAAAACGGGGGACCACCACCCCAGGCTGCCAATCCAGATGCACCGTCCACACAATGTTGTAGAGGCGTGTCAGCCAGGACAGTACCACAACATCCAGAGCCTTTAGGAAACTCAAAACTCCACCCCCTAACCGTAACCTTGATAGAACGCTTTTTTCAGCTTGACGACTTTCTTAACAACTCGTGTCCACCATCGGGTTCGTGAGTTGCCGCCACGACAGGCACTGACCACCTTACGGCCACAGATCCGGTCGGCCGCCTCAACAATGGAGGCACGGAACATGGTCCACTCAAACTCAATGTCCCCCACCTCCCTTGGGATGTGGGAAAAGCTCTGCCAGAGGTGAGAGTTGAAGCTCTTTCTGACGGGACATTCCCAGCAGACTCTCACAGTACATTTGTGTCTGCCAGGTCGGACTGGCACCTTCCCCCACCATTGGAGCCAACCCACCACCAGGTGGTGATCAGTTGACAGCTCTGCCCCGAGTGTCCAAAACATGTGACCGCAAATCCAATGACACGACTACAAAGTTGATAATCGAACTGTGGCCTCGGGTGTTCTGCTGCCAGGTGCAGACATGGACACCTTTATGTTTGAACATGGTGTTCATTATGGACAATTCATGTCGAGCACAGAAGTCCAGTAATAGAACACCGCTCAGGTTCTGATCGAGGGGGGGGGGGGGGGGGCGTTCCTCCCAATCACGCCCTTCCAGGTCTCACTGTCATTGCCCATGTGAGCATCGAAGTCACCCAGCAGAATGATCCAGAAGGTGCGCTCTCTGGCACTTCTTCCACCCGAAGGCGGTGGGAGGCTACCCTCTCGTTCACCGGACTGAACCCCAATGTGAGTTGCCCAGCCGGGGGGCAATAAGTATACCCACAACTGCTCGGCGCCTCTTGCCGTGGGCAACTCAAAAGTGGAAGAGAGTCCAGCCCCTCTCAAGAGGACGTACCAGAACTGAACTGTGTGTGGACTATGTCTAGTCAGAACTTTTCTGCCTCGCACACCAGCTCAGGCTCCTTTCCTGCCTGAGAGGTGATATTCCATGTCCCAAGAGCCAGCTTCTGTAGATGGGACTGCCAAGGTCCCTGCCTTTGGCCGTCGCCCAGCTCACATACTTTTTTTAATTAAAGGAGGGAGTCTAATCTTTCCATTAATACCATCCGTGTATATATAGCAATAGGACACAATATTCTGTATTCAAAGAGTTAAAGGGAGCGTAAACCGAGGATGGTTCATTTTTCACTAACGAGCCCAGGTTATGTATTTTTTCATCAGGAAAAAAAATAATTTTCTAATTATCCATTCATCTTGGAGAGATAACGAAACAATTAATGCCTTTTAAAATACCCACTTTTAATGAGGAATAGTGCCACACACCCCTCCCCTCCATGTCTTGATGATGTCACGGAAGGAAGAGATAACAATTTCCCCATTGTACAGAGAAAAACGTCCAAAAACAGTTGGCACCAACATTTACATGGACATCTCCACTTATGATGACTTCAACATATTACAAGGATTAGCCTCTCCTTGGCTGATTTAAGAGCAAGAAATGAGCAGCCTCTCTGGAGCCAAAGTGCCCTGTCACGTCTGTCTGGTTCCTTTCACTAGTCACCAACATACACAAACACGACGCGTTCCGAGAGGCTTTATGTAAGCAGAATTGTTCATATGTCGTTATATAATTGAAATTGGTAAGGATTCTTTTGGTTTACATTTCCCTTGAAGTCCAGGTATGGGGTACTACTTCTGCCGCCTATCCGAAAAAGAGGCCACTCTCAGCTGAAGGGTGGACCTCCTCGCTGAAAGTCTGGTGCCGGGAATCTTTCTCACATCAACTGCCCCAAAAAGCAATGACAAGTAGCCTGACCACAATGCAGGGAGTACGTGTAAGCAAAAAAGACAATGCATAATAATTAAATGTGGAAATTAAGGCAATTTAAAAAGTGACACATATCATTGAAAACCAACTTTTTTGCTTTTAAAATAAATTTCTTGTGTATGTGGAGTCTCCAGGGGTGTAGAAAAGTGTAATACATCCCTCCAGGTGCTGCAGAAATACTTTTATGATCTGTTTTTCACTCCGTTCAGATTTCTCCATTTTCTATTACGTATTTTTATCTATTACATCACATACATTGGAGCGGGACTAACCAAATAAGGTGTTGCCAAACAGTTTCACAAATCCACCATGTTTATCACTCGCACCGACTTTTGTAGTCCAAACAACTCAAGAATGTCGAAGTGGAAAGATCAAAATGTTCATGGTTGGATGCATCGATCCACACAAATTATTGCACCGTCCCCCAACATCAGAACCTCAATGAAGTGCCTGGTCAAATTTTCAAGCAGTGTTCCCACATCTGTGGGCAAAGTCCATTTTGTCAGTATAGAGTAGGATTCGCCGAAATACTTCGTTTCGTTGATGGTTCAGTTCCTTCAATCTATGGAAACAACGGACACAGTAAAGCGGTAAGCTTGAGATGACTCAAAAATAATAAACAGTATCTCACTTTCATATTATGCCCTCGTTTTCATAGCATTAGCATCAGACTTTCTGCTGATTTTAGAGCTGTGCGCTCTGTTTTCACTTCTTGTGGGTGTATTTTGAGTAGTTGTATCAGATGAATTGCATTGAACACAATAATGTGTTAAAAGCATTTGTTAGCATCTCGCTAACGCTAGGATTAACTTACTTCGTCGCTTGACTGCAGTGCTCGTTTACAAGACGTCCATAGCATTAGTGTCAGTCTTTCTGCTGATTATGAAGCTGTGCGCTCTATGTTTTCACTTCTTGTGGGTTTATTTTGAGTAGTTGTGTCAGATGAATTGCATTCTTTAGGTTCTCGCTAGTGCTAGTATTAGCTTACGTAATAGCTTGACTGCAGTGCTTGTTTACAAGACGTTCATAAATATTGAGAGGGGATTTATTTTATTACGTGTTATGCATGGACAAGCCTTCTGCCATTGATATCTTTTAATCAATCAAAATGTCTGCAGTGCAAGTAAAGCTACCTCGGCTAAAAAACTACAAATATGTCGATCGGAAAAGGAGGCGCACATCTTGCGGGCTGAAGGTTGTGGGGTGTGAAGTATCTCATTTGCATTTAAAGACACCGCACCAAAACGGCTTGCTCTAAGCCGCACCTCAGAACAAGTAGCAAAGATGTACCTGTGATGGTATCAAAACAAGGAATTCAGACGAAAGCATCGCTGTTCCACTTTATATAGACCACATCTGAATGAGTAAAACGTAAAACAGTAGAATTTATTACCGTGATACATGGGCCTTAAGAAAAAACACACACTTTTGCATTTGTTACAGCAGCAAAGTTTTGTGATGAAATCATTATTAATAAATGAACACTTTCAAAATCCAGTGAAGTGCGCTATGATAATTTGAATGGTTAAAACTCATGAGCGTGTGTGTGTGTGTCTGTGTGTGCGTGTGTGTGCGTGTGTGTGCGTGCGCGCGTGTGTGTGTGTGTTTCCAGCTGGCACATGTCATCCTGGAGGTTCCATTGCAGGTTCCGTTGATGTTGTTTCTTCTCCTGTGGTGAGTTTTTAAGTTTTTTTTAGGAGCAATATAGATTGAATTGTTTTGATTTGCTTTTTATTATTACGACAGAGAGAGAGAGAGAGAAATTCTCGTCGACCTCATTTTACACTTATGTAGGGTCACGTAGGCAACAGCTTAAACAAGGAAGTCCAAACTTCCTTCTCCTCTGCCACTTCTAGCTCTTCCAAAGGTAACGCAAGGCAGTAACCTAGAGAGACAGTCTGGGAGACAATCTCTCAAGTGTGTCCTGGGACGTCCCCAGGTTCTCCTGTCGGTGAACATGGTGTTTGTTATATACGATCCATGTCAAGCACATAAGTCCAATAACAGAACACCACTCAACACTCACTCAAGGTCTCACTGTCATTGCCTACATGATCATTGAAGTCACCTAGCAGAAAGATGGAGTCCTCAGAAGGAGCACTCTCCAGCGCTCCTTCTAAGGACAAAAAGTGTGTACTCTGGGCTGCTGCTTGGTGCACAGGCACAAACAGTCAAAACTCGTAGAGGCTAATATCATGTCCACTGGGGTGAACCTCAACATAAAGGTGCCAAGCCTGGGAGCAAATTGTATGCCCACAACTGCTCAGACGTGGGCAACTCCAAAGTAGAAGAGTTTCCAAATCCCCTCGAAAGGACTGGTACCAGAGCCCAAGCTGTGCGTGAAGGCGAGCCTGACTACAGTGATCCATCGTTTTTCGTTGGAGATGCATTCCAGAACCACCCACCAATAATTTAACTCCTTAAAGTAGAAACAATATATACATTATTTAGAAATTTAAACACCACTGTGTTGAAACTCTCAACATCTAGTGGTTGTCGTTAGCCGCGAGAGGGCATGGGTGTATTGTAAGTCAATTAGAAGTATGGTTTACCTTGCAAAGCAATGCAAAGTCCATCTTCTGTAATGCCACACTACACTAACCCGGGGGACATCATGCATAGCGAAACCAAAGAGAGTCATGGTTGCGCAAAAATCTCCTGTTGCATTGTGGTACAATACACAATATTAGTTTTTTAAACCCTCCCCCATACTTTTATGCAAGATGAACCTTACCCATTCCCTTAATAACTATTGACACACTGTTCTGTGCGTGTATTGTACTTTTACAGTAAATAAAAGAACAAACACGTGATATTTTCACATGTCCTGACTCCTTCTGCACCAGTTGGTGCGTCCTTCCTCACGCGTGGCCGGATGCCGCCTCCTGTGCTTGGACTCTGTCACGTCCACAGTGATGCAAATTGCTCAGAGGCCGCGCACTATCAGCGCTCATTGCCACTGTCCCAACTCTTGGAGGGCAGTGCTTTTTTCCTACGTGCGCGACAGCCAGCCACACTTGTCCTCAGTGAAGCACGTTGCTCAGAGGCACGCCCCGCGCCATGAGCGCTCATTGTCTCTGTCCCAACTCTTTCTCCCCGGCGGTGCATTTTTCCTTCGTGCGTGGCTGTGTTACATCTCCACCTTCGCCCTATGGGCTGGCCGACACACTCGCTACGCTAGACCTCGGGGGCACGCGTCGCCAATACGGTACTGCGGGTGCTAATCGCCACTGATCGCCACCACCTATCCCGTGTTACCCGCTGATTAAGGTGTGTATACAGACACGGTCAGTCCTTGCCATTTCATCTGCTTTGTTACACGCACACCTGCCATCTGATTCCCGTTTGCCCGATCCGCTGTTTAGCAGTACGACTGGCTGGTTGTCTGCCTTGACACATGCAAGCCTTCCACCTGATTCCCGTTTGCCTGATCCGCTGTGTAACAAGATGCCACCACGACACGAGCTCCCTGACCGGCTCGTCAGTCGCTTCGTGCAACCGGTCTGCTGGTATTCTAGCCTCCCTTTTTCCTCTTTTTGCATTCCCTAAATCAGTGGTCCCCGAACCTTTTTTGCACCACGGACCGGTTACGTGTCAGAAATATTTTCGCGGACCGGCCTTTATATAAATAAATATATTTATATATTTATTATTTAAATATTTATATATATAAATAGGATGAAATAAAATGATACGACTGGCATAAAAACAAATATAAACCACATAAAAATAAAACGTTGAATTAGTGGGAGCACCGAGCTCTTTTCTCAGAAATGAGCCGTTCCCATCTAGGCGTAATCGGAGACAATGACACCCGAAGTGGTTAAGGTTTGTCTTTAAATGCAGGATGCTTGGTCTCCATGTGCCGAAGCAGGTTTGAAGGCTTCATTGCCTCGTTAGCTAGCCTTTCGCCACATATGCGGAGTGCACTTGGCGCGTCAGAGTCACCTGTGGCGATAAATCCATATTTTAAGTAGGACTCCAGAAATGTTCTTTTAAATGCAGCTTTCCTTTTCTTAGAAGTCGTAGCCTCTTCTTCTTCAGTGTCCTCATTGGACGTTTTTCCCTTTCCGAAGAAGCTTTCCAAACTTCTCTGTTTCTTGCTCATTTTTGCTTGCCTCGCGGGCTTGACTGTGGTGACATGTCACGTGACCGAGACGAGCGCCCTGTGTCAAGAGTCCTTATTTTTCAGATGCACCGACAGATGTAATTGGGAGAGATTCGCCAAATTTTTTATATTTTTCAAAATAAATTCTTACTCATTTTTGCTAGCTTTGCGGGCTCGAGTGGGGAAACATGTCACGTGACCGGGACGAGCGTCTTAACCTGAATGAATTGATCGTCAATGAAAGCCTGTGCGGCTTGGCGGCCCGGTACCAAGTGACCCACGGACCGGTACCGGTCCGCGGCCCGGTGGTTGGGGACCACTGCCCTAAATAAACAGTCCGTGTTGCACATGGTTGTCCTGCCTCGTTTGTGACAGGCTGGCTGCCGCTCAGCTATCAGCGTGTATTTAAACGCCATTGTCCCGTTACTTATAAACCCGCCTTGTTTGTGTCAGGCTGGCTGCCACGCTTCTCGCGCTTGTCCGCGGTGATGCACATTGCTCAGAGGCACGCCCCCCCTCAGTGTGTATTCCGCCATTCTCCCGTTACTTATAAACCTGCGAAGTAGCATATTCGCAGAGTTGAAACGTGACGTGGCGAGGATCACTGTACAGTCAGAACCACTCTGTTTCCCAGCTTGGGCTTCTTCCCTGCCAGAGAGGTGACATTCAATGTTCTTAGAGCTAGTTTTAGCCTCAGATCAAATGACCAAGGGAAAGCCAAGTCTATTTATTTTTGTCATACTAGGAGGTAATTTGAGCCAAAGCTCCTCACCTAGAATCTGTTCATCATAAAATTCAAAATACTCAAGATTGTTATCAAACTTCTTCAGAGCTGGCTGATGAGATGATTATTTGATTGAGGTAGGGAGACATGAACAATGGCCCTCCAAGATTAGGGATAGGCCAACCGCATGCCAGCTGTAAAGCAATTAGAATAACTGTTAGAGCAATAAGAAGGCAATATCATCAAGGCGATGATCATATCAGTCATAGTCTTGTTAAAGTAAGTTGTCGTACTTTACAATTTGACCCTTGATATGATAAAAGTAAGCTCCTTGCCTTTTCATTTCATTCCCTTAGAGCTATTGCGCATGTCGTGATGGCGTTGAGGGCATGGCATGTGACCGCTGTAAACCTCTGTACTGGAACTTGTCCCCCAACATTTTTGATGGATGCAATAGTAAGATTTTCTGATCCATTCGAACACTTCAAGTCCAACTCGTTGCCGCGACTGACGTGTGTGTGTGTGTGTGCGTGCGTACGTGCGTGCGTGCGTGCGTGCGTGTGTGTGTGTGTGTGTGTGACCTCCCGCGCAGAGTGTGAGTGTAACATCGCTGGAACGCTGAGCGGTGTTGCAGAGTGTGCACAGGTGAGGAAGTCTTGATTGCTGCACGGTTGCTGTTATTTTCGTGCAACATTTTTTCCTGATTTTATTTTTCAATTTCCCAATTATACAACTGTAGGACAGTGGTCAGTGTCACTGCAAGCCAAATTCTTGCAGTAGCACCTGCACCACCTGCAAAGATGGCTTCTACAACCTGCAGGAGCACCAGTACTTTGGCTGCCAAGGTGAGTCATACTTCTGCTTTAGAAGCTGGGTTTTCATTACCCTCAGAAATATGTAAACTGCGGAATAGCAGACTGGTAATGGAAACAAAACTAACCCTCTCAAATATCTCAAAACGTTTTTTACGATTTCATGAAGTGGTTTTTGGAATGTGCCGACATTAAAGTAAAAAGGTGTAGTGGAAACACATTTTTCACATTTCCACTCGTCATTTGACTGATTGATTGATTGATTGATTGAACATTTATTGATCCGGGGGTGGGGAAATTCAGGCCCCAGCAGTATTCATACCACAGAGCGGGTATCTAAAAGACACACAGATGGCATGAACGCAACTCAATAGGCTCTTATAAGGCTGGCACACAACGGCGCCCCATAGAAAGCCAGTAAGTGCGAAAGTTAAAAACCATCAAACCAAAGCAACAAGACAAAGGAAAAATAAAGTAACAGCGGCCAACCAGCCCCCCTCAATACCAGAACACCCCAAAACACACAAAACAGCCTCCACGGGGTCCATAAACAGGTATAAGGGCAGTCAAGTTCAACGGTGCCCAATGGACCGTGGTTGTGAATCGGTAAAACATCACAAAACAGGCAAACGTGTGAGCAGCGTCCTGGGCACCCAGTCGGGGCACGTGCAGATGGTCATCAACGAGCACGAGGGAGCGGACTCCCCACAGGGGTCGCGGCTGCGAGGCCAAGGCAAGGGACCCGGTCAGCACCGGCCGGATGAGCAGGAAGCCGTCGTAGAGTCACGCCGGTCCCGACCGATGTGCGCAGCCGTCCCGGTCCCAGGGAAAAAAAAAAATATCCGATCCGATCTGCACACGCCGAGGTGAGGTAGAAGGCACCAGCATCGCCGAATGGACAAATAGAAAGAAAGAAAAAGGAGAAAAGAAGGAAATAAAGTGGAAAAGAGAACACTGCAAGGAGGCTATCACTCAGCGGCACCATACCAAAAAAAAAAAAGATTTGGCAATGCCTCTACGCAACATCGCGATGAGCACTGGATGATTGGTCTTAAAAAGAATGCATTCTTTTTGCTCGGTGGGGCATAAATCTGATATGCGAGCAAAACTTTTGAAAGTGCGACTAATCATTTTTCTCGGTCGCACCGGTGCACTTAATGCTGCCCGGGGGAAAATAAAAAATTCTTGGCAAGTGCATCATCTCTGTGTTCTCCTGTGACTGGACTCACGCACTAGTCCAGACAACCCTACTGGTTTTCGAAATAGCTTGAACCGCACACGGCGGCGACTTGGGGCACAGAACCGCACTCGGGCGGAGACTTGGGGCACAGAACCGCACTCGGGCGGCGACTTGGGGCACAGCACCGCACTCGGGCGGCAACTTAGGGGACAGAACTGCACTCTGCGGCATCCAGGGGCCCAGGGCCACACTCGCGGCACACACTGGGGACCTGAACCGAAATCGGCAGCAACTTGGGGGACGGAACTGCACGCAGCGACGGACAGGGGCCCAGGGCCACAATCGCGGCACACACTGGGGGCCTGACGCGCAATCGGCAGCAACTTGGGGGACAGAACTGCACGCAGCGGCGGTCAGGGGCCCAGGGCGACAATCGAGGCACACACTGGGGGCCTGACGCGCAATTGGCAGCAACTTGGGGAACAGAACTGCACGCAGCGGCGGTCAGGGGCCCAGGGCCACACTCGCGGCACACACTGGGGGCCTGACGCGCAATCGGCAGCAACTTGGGGAACGGGACTGCACGCAGCGGCGGTCAGGGGCCCAGGGCCACAATCGCGGCACACACTGGGGGCCTGACGCACAATCGGCAGCAACTTGGGGGACAGAACTGCACGCAGCGGCGGTCAGGGGCCCAGGGCCACAATCGCGGCACACGCTCGGGGCCTGACGCGCAATCGGCAGCAACTTGGGGAACAGAACCGCACTCGGGCGGCGACTCGGGGACAGAACCGCAATCGGCGGCAACCCGGGGAAACAGAACCGCAAACGGCGGCAACCCGGGGAAACAGAACCGCAAACGGCGGCAACTCAGGGACAGAACCGCAAACGGCGGCAACTCAGGGACAGAACCGCGCTCGGGCGGCTACTCACACAAAACCGCATTCGGGCGGCTACTCACACAAAACCGCACTCGGGCGGCTACTCATACAAACCCGCACTCGGGCGGTCACTCACACAAACCCGCACTCGGGCGGCTAAAAAAAAAAGTCCTCGCCGCAATCAGCGGCACTCGAATGTCCGGTCCGCGATCAACGGCATTCGTAAGGCGGAGCCGTGGCAGCAGCAAGAGCCACCACGCGCCGCAGCAGTGGGAGTGGGGCCAGGGACGATCGCGGGTCCGGCGCAGCTGGCTTGAAGTCGGGCGACGTCAAAGGGCCCTGCGACGCTGGGGTGGAGCCCGATGGCGACCGCGAGTCTGATGACGCCGGGAGGCACTCCGATGGCGGCCGCGTGTCCGGCGTCGCGGCAGCGAAGTCCGATGACTCTCGCAGCCGATGGCGCCGGGAGGCACTCCGATGGCGGCCGCGTGTCCGGCGTCGCGGCAGCGAAGTCCGATGACTCTCGCAGCCGATGGCGCCGGGAGGAACTCCGATGGCGGCCGCGGGTCCGGCGTCGCGGCAGCGGAGTCCGATGGCGACAGCGGAGCCGATCGCGCTGGAACCTGCTCGGGCGATGGACGTGGATCGGGCGTCGCAGTGGGAGCTGATGGTAGAGGGAGGTCCAAGCGCTGGTCGCTGTAGTGGTCGGAGCATTCTGTCACGAACGGAGAGTGGAAATGGAGCAGGGCGACCAAGTGCAGCTTGGACCAGGGTTTATTGCAGCAAACTCAAAAGACAGACTCGGCAAACCGACGTGACTTAACATCAAAACTAACAGGACTGACCAACAAAAACGTGAAACAAAAGACAGGAACCAAACAACCTCGTGGCAGTGACAGATGCATTGTCCACAATGCTCCGACATCGAGTGGCACACAAACAGAACTTAAATACAACACAGGCAACAAGAGGCAGGTGAGTGTGATTACACTAATCAAGGGCACACAGGAAGGGAGGGGCGAGCACACAGATACACAGAAACGATGACAACCCACACACACCACAAAACTGGGGACGAGACATGACACGACTCTGAACTACAGTATCTTAACTGAAGCAAAAAGGAAAATAAATGCAACAAATCGAGGGAAAATGAAGAGAGGCATAAACAGGCATTTTATTCACCAAGAATACTAACCCGACTGTTACAACCAACCCTACAACTGAGAGTCCATCCAGCCAAAACACGGAGCACTCGGTTGGTAAAATGCCAAGCCCCAGTCCAGCCCTGCCCTGAATAGCATTTTAAGATAAACTGCAGCTTGCGATTCTTACGGAATACCATGATGTGTCATTTCAGGACTCCTCAGAACAAATCTAGCATCGCTATTATAAACAATAATAAGATGATAAAGATTTCAGTTTGAAATGATTTGACACATTTTGTCTAAATAGTCTAAAATTGATTTTTTTCCTGCTGTATTTTATCCCTTGCTATGTTTTGTGTGTTCAGGGTGCCAGTGTGATATCGGTGGGTCTGAGGGTCAAGCCTGTGATGAGCAGAGCGGTCGCTGTCACTGTAGACCGAATATGCAGGGACTCAAGTGCAACTTGTGAGCTCAAAACCACTTCAGTATATACAACATCTCCCAAACACAAAGTTCTTTCATCGCGCAGCAGAGAACAGAGATCTCACACATCCATACTTGGTTTAATTTGATAGATTTGTGATGTGACCTTATGCGCAGAGCTGCTGTGGATCATTATTTTCTTGACCTTCACCACCTCAAGTTTGAGGCGGAAGAAGGCACCATGTTGGATGGCCGGTCGGTGCGCTTCGGCTACGACCCTGTGGAATTCCCTGGCTTCAGCTGGAGGGGTTATGCTCAAATGTCTCCCATCCAGGTCTGGAATATGAAGATGTGTTCTCTTTAGCTGTGTCTTTTCACCATTCACTGCTTGAAACTTCAAACTTCATATACAGTGATCCCTCGCCAATTTGCACTTCACTTTTTGTGAATGCGCTACTTCGCTGGTTTGTAAGTGACGGGAGAACGGTGTTTAAATACACGCTGATAGTGTGCCTCTGAGCAACATGCGTCACTGCAGACAAGCGTGGGAAGCGCGCCAGCCAGGCTTTCATGAAAGAGGCGGGACAACCATGTGCAACAATGCAAAAACAGGAAAAGAAGAAAAGGGAGGCTCTAACACCAGCAGAGTGTGTGTGTACGAGGCGACTGATGACCTGATCAGCGAGCTCGTGTCGTGGTAGCATCTCGTTACACACCGGATCAGCCAGACAACCAGCCAGGCGTACCGCTACACAGCGGATCAGGCAAACGGGATTCAGGTGGCAGGCATGTGTGTGACAAAGCAGACGAAAGGGCAACGACTGACTGGCGTACGGCGTCCATATACACGCCCCAATCTGCGGGTAACACGAGACAGTTGATGGTGATCAGTGCCGATTAGCACATGCAGCTCTGTAGTGGTGAAGCGTGCTCCGGAGGCACGTCAACCGGCCAAGAAGAGCGGTGACATGACACAGCTGCGCACGAATAAAATTGCATCGCCGTGGAGAAAGAATCAGGACAGCAGCCGGCAATGAGCGCTCAAAAGCCGGGGTGTGCCTCAGCGCAATGTACTTCACTGAGAAGGCTGGCTGCCGTGCACGTAGGAAAATAGCACTGCCGAAACGACTCCTGGATGGACGGCAATGGGTTTTTTCTTACATGTGCGTGACAGCGGCAATGAGCCCTTATAGCGTGGGGTGTGCCTCTGAGCAATGTGCGTCACTGCGGACATGACTGAGGACAAGCACAGGAGGGGCGGGAGGCCGGCAACCGGTCACGCGCGAGGGAACAGCACCCAACCGGTGTAGGGGGGGGTCGAAACATTACAATATATATTATTTACTGTAAAGGTACAATACATGCACAGACCAGTGTGGGAATGGGAAAGGTTTATGTAGCATAAAAGTATTGAAGAGCGTTTAAAAACCTTTAATATTGTGTACTGGACCACAAGGCAACAGGGAATTCATGCGCAACCGTAACTCACTTTGGTTTTACTATGCATGATGTCCCCCGGGTTAATATAGTGTGGTTATTCAAGATTCAAGAGTTTTTATTCGCCATGTTTGAGCATGCCAAACAAGGAATTTGATTTCGGTAAATCACAGCCTCTGTTCAACATTTAGGTGACTAACAACACTCAGGACCCAGTGTTTTACGAACGAAGGTTACAGGACGGAACGTAAGGCACAACTAGGTCGACGAGATACCAAGGCGCTAAGCCATGGAGTGTTTTATAGGTTAATAACAGAACCTTCGCATCTTAAATGGACCGGTAGCCTATGTAAGTTGGCTAATATTGGGGTAATGTGATAACATTTTCTCGTACATGTGAGCAGTCTCACCGCAGCATTTTATACCAACTGTAGACTTTTAAAACTGGATTTAGGAACAACAATTTGTTACAGTAGTCAAGGCGCGAAGTAATAAACGCATGTATAATAATTTCCGCATCACGAGTTGAAAGAATTGGACGAATCTTAGCAATATTACGGAGGTGAAAAAACACAGTTCTAGTTATGTTCTCAATGTGTTTTTGAAAGGACAGTGTTTGGTCAAATATAACCCAGAGATTGGCTGCAGTATCACTTTGGGTAATAGTACATTTATCCATATTTACAGTAGTTTCCTTAAATAGGTGGTGATAACGAGCAGGACCAATTATCAACATCTCGGTTTTATCTGGGTTAAGACATAGGAAATTGAGAGACATCCATTATTTGATCTCAGCAAGGCACGCCTCAATATTACAACAATCCCGCAGATTTGTCATCGATAATGGCATACCGCCCCTCCGTGAGTCGTCACCTTATCGTGGTGGAGGGGTTTGCGTGCCCCTATGATCCTAGGAGCCATGTTGTCTGGGGCTTCATGCCCCTGGTAGGGTCACCCATGGCAAACGGGTCCTAGGTGAGGGGCCAGACAAAGCACGGCTCAAAAAGCCCCTTATGATGAAAAAGATATATGGACACAGATTTCCCTCGCCCGGACGCGGGTCACCGGGGCCCCCCTCTGGAGCCAGGCCTGGAGGCGGGGCTCGAAGGCGAGCGTCTGGTGGCCGGGCCTTCGCCCATGGGGCCCGGCCGGGCACAGCCCGAAAAGGAAATGTGGGTCCCCCTTCCCATGGGCTCACCACCTGTGGGAGGGGCCAAAGGGGTCGGGTGCAGTGCAAGCTGGGCGGCGGCCAAAGGCAGGGACCTTGGCGGTCTGATCCCCGGCTGCAGAAGCTGGCTCTTGGGACATGGAATGTCACCTCTCTGGCTGGAAAGGAGCCCGAGCTGGTGTGCGAGGCAGAAAAGTTCCGACTAGATATAGTCGGACTTGCCTCCACGCACAGTTTGGGTTCCGGTTCAAGCCCTCTCGAGAGGGGCTGGACTCTCTTCCACTCTGGAGTTGCCCACGGTGAGAGGCGTCGAGCAGGTGTGGGTATACTTATTGCCCCCCGGCTGGGCGCCTGCACATTGGGGTTCACGAGAGGGTAGCCTCCCTCCGCCTTCGGGTGGGGGGACGGGTCCTGACTGTTGTTTGTGTCTATGCACCAAACGGCAGCTCAGAGTACCCACCCTTCTTGGAGTCCCTGGAGGAAGTGCTGGAGAGCGCTCCTTCTGGGGACTCCATCGTTCTACTGGGTGACTTCAATGCTCACGTGGGCAATGACAGTGAGACCTGGAAGGGCGTGATTGGGAGGAACGGCCCCCCCGATCTGAACCCGAGCGGTGTTCTATTATTGGACTTCTGTGCTCGACACGGATTTTCTATAATGAACACCATGTTCAAACATAAGGGTGTCCATGTGTGCACTTGGCACCAGGACACCCTAGGCCGCAGTTCGATGATCGACTTTGTAGTCGTGTCATCGGATTTGCGGCCGCATGTTTTGGACACTCGGGCGAAGAGAGGGGCGGAGCTGTCAACTGATCACCACCTGGTGGTGGGTTGGCTCCGATGGTGGGGGAAGATGCCGGTCCGACCTGGCAGACCCAAACGCTCTGTGAGGGTCTGCTGGGAGCGTCTGGCGGAATCCCCTGTCAGGAAGAGCTTCAACTCCCACCTCCGGCAGAGCTTTTCCCACGTCCCGGGGGAGGCGGGGGACATTGAGTCCGAGTGGACCTTGTTCCGCGCCTCCATTGTTGAGGCGGCCGACCGGAGCTGTGGCCGTAAGGTCATTGGTGTCTGTCGTGGCGGCAATCCCCGAACCCGCTGGTGGACACCGGCGGTAAGGGATGCCGTCAAGCTGAAGAAGGAGTCCTATCGGGCCGTTTTGGCCTGCGGGACTCCGGAGGCAGCTGACAGGTACCGGATGGCCAAGCGGAACGCGGCTTCGGCGGTTGCTGAGGCAAAAACCCGGACGTGGGAGGAGTTTGGCGAGGCCATGGAGAATGACTTCCGGACGGCTTCGAGGAAATTCTGGTCCACCATCCGGCGTCTCAGGAGGGGGAAGCAGTGCAACGTCAACACTGTTTACAGTGGAGATGGCGTGCTGCTGACCTCGACTCGGGACGTCGTGTGTCGGTGGGGAGAATACTTCGAAGACCTCCTCAATTCCACCGACACGCCTTCCATTGTGGAAGCAGGGCCTGGGGACTCTGAGGCGGACTCTCCAATCTCTGGGGTCGAAGTCACTGAGGTAGTTAAAAAACTCCTCGGTGGCAGGGCCCCGGGGGTGGATGAGATCCGCCCGGATTTCTTAAGGGCTCTGGATGTTGTGGGGCTGTCATGGCTGACACGTCTCTGCAACATCGCGTGGACATCGGGGGCAGTGCCTCTGGATTGGCAGACTGGGGTGGTGGTTCCCCTCTTTAAGAAGGGGGACCGGAGGGTGTGTTCCAATTACAGGGGAATTACACTCCTCAGCCTCCCTGGTAAGGTATATTCAGGGGTGCTGGAGAGGAGGGTCCGTCGGGAGGTCGAACCTCGGATTCAGGAGAAACAGTGTGGCTTTCGTCCTGGCCGTGGAACAGTGGACCAGCTCTTCACCCTCAGCAGGATCCTCGAGGGTGCATGGGAGTTCGCCCAACCAGTCCACATGTGTTTTGTGGACTTGGAGAAGGCGTTCGACCGTGTCCCTCGGGAGGTTCTGTGGGGGGTGCTTCGGGAGTACGGGGTACCGAGCCAACTGATAAGGGCGGTTCGGTCCCTGTATCACCGATGCCAGAGTTTGGTCCGCATTTCCGGCAGTAAGTCGGATTCGTTCCCAGTGAGGGTTGGACTCCGCCAAGGCTGCCCTTTGTCACCGATTCTGTTCATAATTTATATGGACAGAATTTCTAGGCGCAGCCGAGGCGTTGAGGGTGTCCGGTTTGGGGACCTCAGCATCGCGTCTCTGCTTTTTGCAGACGACGTGGCGCTGTTGGCTTCTTCAGGCCGTGATCTCCAGCTCTCACTGGAGCGGTTCGCAGCCGAGTGTGAAGCGGTCGGGATGAGGGTCAGCACCTCCAAATCCGAGTCCATGGTCCTCGATCGGAAAAAGGTGGAATGCCCTCTCCGGATCGGGGATGAGATCCTGCCCCAAGTGGAGGAGTTTAAGTATCTTGGGGTCTTGTTCACGAGTGAGGGGAGGATGGAGCGCGAGATCGACAGGCGGATCGGTGCAGCGTCAGCAGTAATGCGGACTCTGTACCGGTCCGTCGTGGTAAAGAGAGAGCTGAGCCAAAAGGCAAAGCTCTCAATTTACCGGTCGATTTATGCTCCTACCCTCACCTATGGTCACGAGCTATGGGTCGTGACCGAAAGAACGAGATCCCGGATACAAGCGGCCGAAATGAGTTTTCTCCGCAGGATGTCCGGGCTCTCCCTTAGAGATAGGGTGAGAAGTTCGGTCATCCGGGAGAGACTCGGAGTAGAGTCGCTGCTCCTCCACGTTGAGAGGAGCCAGATGAGGTGGCTCGGGCATCTCATCAGGATGCCTCCTGGACGCCTCCCTGGGGAGGTGTTCCGGGCATGTCCCACCGGTAGGAGACCCCGGGGACGACCCAGGACGCGCTGGAGAGACTATGTCTCTCAGCTGGCCTGGGAACGCCTTGGGATCCCCCGGGATGAGCTAGATGAAGTGGCTGGGGAGAGGGAAGTCTGGGAGTCCCTCCTGAAGCTGCTGCCCCCGCGACCCGACCCCGGATAAGCGGAAGAAGATGAATGGATGGATGGAATGGCATACCGTAATTTTCGGACTATAAGTCGCTCCGGAGTACAAGTCGCATCAGCCATAAAATGCTCAAAAAAGTGAAAAAAAACATACGTATAAGTCGCTCCGGAGTATAAGTCGCATTTTGGGGGGCAATTTATTCGACAAAATCCAACACCAAGAACAGTCATGAACGAGCAACAACAGGCTAAACGTGCTAACGTGACATAAACACAAACGAAGAGCTGAGAACGGCCCTGACGTAAAATTCAGTTATTCAAAAAACGATTACATAAATAACACGTTAATAAAACCATCTGTGTCACTCCAATTCATTAAATCCATCGATCGTCTTTTGTCAACAATGCGTGCGCGCCGCTGACGGTGCTTGCACTTCAAAATATTCCACAGGCCCATATAACGAAATATAAATTATATATCAAATAACTATTATATAAGCAATAATGTTATCAAACCATCTGTGTCACTCCAAATCATTAAATCCATCGATCGTCCTTTGTCAACAATGGGTGCGCGCAGCTGACGGCGCTTGCACTTCAAAATATTCCACTGGCCCATATAACGATATATAAATTAGATATCAAATAACTATTATATAAGCAATAGTATTATCAAACCATCTGTGCACTCTAAATCATTAAATCCATCGATCAAATTCCTCGTCCTTTGTCAACAACGCCGCGCGTGAGCCCTGACGTCAGCCTCGTCGTTATTCCACAGATCTAGTATATAACTATATTGTAGCGTTAACAAAGTACAAGGAAAGACGTGGGTTTGGTAAACGGCTCTTTATTTAACAGAACAAACTTCCAGGCGTGTGGCGGAGTGGACTTCCAGCCACAGAGGTGGAAGAGAGATCCATAGAATAGGACCGGGCGTGCGTAAAAGCCATGACCGAGCCCCATCCACCGTCCCCGGACAGTCCCGGCCGAGCGCCGGCCCTCGACTTCCATCCACGGAGGTGAAAGAGAGCTCGGTAGAGTAGGACCGGGCGTGCGTAAAAGCCATGTCCGAGCCCCATCCACCGTCCCTGGACAGCCACCCGGCCGAGCGCCGGCCCCCGACTTCAATACACGGAGGTGAAAGAGAGCTCCTTAGACTAGGACCGGGCGTGGGTAAAAGCCATAATAGTTTTTCAAACCTTCTGTGTCACTCCAAATCCTTAAATCCTTCAAACTCTTCGTCCGCCGTGTCACTTAGAAACAAAGCCGCTAATGATGCCGGTAGTACGTGGGGTCCTTCGTCATCCCGTGATCAATCTTTGTCCTTTATGTAAACAACCGCCGCGTCGCGCTGCTGACGTCACTTGAAATTCAAATTACAGTAATCCCTTGCTACATCGCGGTTCGTTTATCGCGGTTTCACTTTTTTTTGGGGGGGAAAATTTTTGAAAAAAAACACATAAGTCGCTCCTTATTATAAGTCGCCACCCCACCCAAACTATGAAAAAAAACGCGACTTATAGTCCGAAAATTACGGTATATAATTGGGTGTCATCCGCATAACATTGAAAACTAATGTTATATTTACGTATAATATCCCCAAGCGGAATCATATAAATACTAAATAGTATTGGTCTAATTACGGATCCCTGCGGGACACCACACGTAACATTAGTGAGCTCAGAGTTTTGCCATGGACCAGCGGTCAGATAGATAAGAATTAAATCAATGAAGTGCTGACCCTGAAATAGCAACGCAGGTTTTAAGGCGCTCTAATAAAATATTGTAATCTACAGTGTCGAAGGCAGCACTAAGATTGAGTAATAATAGTACCGATGAGATGTTTGAACCCATAGGTACGAGGAGATCATTGGCCACTTTAGCAAGTGCTGTCTAAGTGGAGTGGTTCGCTCTAAAACCAGACTGAAACAATTCAAATCGATTGTTAGCGACCATGTCATCATTAAGCTGCTGCGCTACTACTTGCTATGAACGGGAGATTTTAAACCAGCCTATAATTACTGAGACGGTCTGGGTCGAGGTTTGGTTGCTTAAGTAGCGGTTTAATAATAGCGGTTTTAAAGGCTGTTGGCACAATACCAGAGGAGACAAACAGATTAATTATATTTAAGACGGAGTTTGGCTGGAAGCGTGTCAAGTAAACACGTTGTTTGTTTAGCTGCGCTACCCAGTTGTGTAAGCCTTTCAAGGGACAAGCTTTTAAAATTTGAGAGGGATATCGCATGATTGTCAGCTTCCGTAATCGGCGGTCTTGACTGAGTGATTAGAACGGTCACCAGCTTATGATTGTCAATGGAAAAATGAATTCACAAGTTCGTCAAGATATTTTAGAGAATAACTTGAGTGTTTCAGCAGACCAATGATCCAAAACATGTGTTCTGATGTGGCCTCGTCAAAGTCCAGACCTCCTGTAGATGGAGGAGGAAGATAAAGGAAGCACGAAAAATTTATTTATTCTTTAGGAAGTATTTATTCTTTATTTCTGACCAAGGGAACTGATGTTATATTGTCCCATTTCACTCTCATTGTTGAATGCGAGTACCAGTAAACTAGGATTTGACCTAAGAAAATTATGAGCCTCACTTTAAGACAATTGTAAAAATATGGTTACCATGAAGCATCAATGAAGCACAAAAATGTCAAATTGTGCCTGTTATGTTTATCTCCAATTTCTTTCACTGCAAATATACATAAATCAGTGTTGTGTTTCATTTAAAGCCAAATCAATTATCAGCAGACAGGACATACTGTTACATACTACATTTCAACATTACTTTGAGCTATATTATTGTCATCTCCTTTGATTGCTTTTAGTATTGTAATTAGTTTAGCTGTTTTTTAGGTCTATTGTTCCCTTTCCTCAGCGAAATGCTCGCTGAGATTTTATCATCAATCCATCCAATTATACTGTCTCACTTTTGTGGATCTGTGCAAGCAATGCCTTAGAAAGCTCTCAATGTATTTTGTTTTGTGAATAATGAAGAAACAATTTAAAAATTCAAACCCTGAGCCTTTTCACCATGAGGCAGATGTGCGAACAACACACCCCACCAGGCTGCTTTAAATCACTCATGAAAACAAATCAATGAAGTTCTGATGCAACATGCTATCACATTGCCTTGCAGCCATGTTTGTGTTATGGAATTTGTGATATGAAGTTGTGTTTTCTCTTCTTTCCTTCACCCTCTTGGGGTGCCTGGTGTTGGTGGTTGCGCATTCAGTCAAAGGTGCTGGTGCCGGTGTGGGTGGGTTCTCCAGACCTCTTCCGCATGGTGCTGCGCTACACCAACATGGAAGGCGTAGACATCCGGGGTCGAGTGTCTGTGCTGGAGGACGATGGGAAAAACTTCTGCGCCAACTGTGAGTGCTGCTGGTATCCGATTTCTTTATGCTCTTCATCTTCCCAAATGGTATTTCAGCTTCATGCCGCCGATGGGGCGTGGCCACAGCTTAGTGCACAAACCTTCTTTTTTGTTTTCTACTCCTCTTGTATCTCTTCCTTTTTCTCTTCTTCCCATACATTCTCCTTTTCCCATTTTTCTTATTGTCTTCTCTTGTGGATATTCTTCCTCATCTCATATTGTTCCTTTTCTTATTGCTTTCTTTGTAGAATCTCTTCTTCCTCTTCCACCCTTTGTGGATCATGTCTTTCTTTTCTTTCCCCCTTTTTCCCCTTCATCCTCCTCTTGTGTCTCCCTCCCTTCATAACTCCTCCCTTTCCTCATCTTCACATCAACCTATCAACTTCTTCCCCTCATACTCAGTGGTTTAAAGTGTCTGTCCCATGCTATTTTAAGTTTTCCAGTTGATTATAATGGATTGGACCTAATCCAGCCCTTTATCGACACCGTATGGTGCCCAAAGCGCTTTACAATGCCTCACATTCACCCCTTCACACACATTCATACAGGCATATATATGATTATGGCACAATGGCGGTCTAATTTCTTATGAAATATGAGATATTTTGATGTCTGTTTCTAACTTGGAAGTACGACGACTGGTTCAGTATAACTTCGCTTCTGCTGTACTCACACATTTCGTGAGTAGTGTGTGTTCAATGACGGCATATTGTTCATTCATCTTCCGAACCACTTGTCCTCACGAGGGTCAAGTGCATGCCAGTCACCAGCCAATTGCAGGGCACATACGTAAAGGCAAACAGCCATTCACACCCACAGTCACACCTACGGACAGTGGTCAATAGGCCCTCCATGCATGTTTTTGGAACGTGAGGAAACCGGAGCACCCGGCAGAAATTCACATAAGCATAGCATGCACAATCCACACAGGAAGGCCGGAGCCGTAATTGAATACTCCACCTCTGAACTGTGAGGCGGACGTGCTAACCAGTGCCCCACCGTGCAGCCACCGCATATCATATTATCTATAATCTATTATATATTTATTCATGAATTATTTCTCATAAGAATCACTCAATGCTCTACTGTTACCCACAGCCTTTTTTACCTGGCATCAAACTCAGAAAAGCCACACATGATCTAAAGTTGCAGGGACAGCTTCTCTAGACGCGTGTTTTGTCTTCAGAGGCAGTACAGACGGTGGTTTTTCACTTCGTGATGTAACAAAGAGAGAACCTGGTTGTTTTCTTGGTTCAGGCGGCGAGGGAAATGAGCGAGAATGCTCCAGAATGAGTGAATGGATGAAAACACCTCTTTGTGGGTGTTTTTGGTGTGGAATAAACATTTTAAAATGGTTCAAAACTCAGAGAAGTTAATTGAGCATTATATGGGTACTCTAAGTGGGCTGGTACGCAGCGGTACGGAGTTTAGCTTCTCGTGTACCAGGACATGAGTCCACAGTACACTCTCTTGTTGTATTTCTTGCACTTTGTGATACTCAAACGAGTCCTTAAAGTGTACTTTCAGAGGTCCCACATTGAAGTCATAATGGGGAAAGGGAGCAATATTGAAAAGTTTGTTAAATATCTGGTGATCCTATTTTTCTGTCGAGTCTTCTATTTGCCCAAACAATCCCCCTGGTTACCGTTTACTGAATGGCATTAGGAACGGATGTAATATTAAATCGTTGAAAGGGCCGTCCCTTTTACCCACCACTTATTGAGTGATACGTCAGATCGCTTGACCATGGATGGAAAGAAAGACAAAAAAGGCCTGCTGCCTGCCAGACCTTGAGCAAACATGTTGGTTCCTGGTTCCTCATTTGATCTGAGATGTTCCTAACATCCACTCGGCCAGTAGACAACACCTGATTCTAATACGTTATTTATCCCAATTTTGCAGTGTCAATATTGACGACCCCCAAGCATCCATCTAGCCCAGACGTGGGCAAACTACGGCCCACGGGGCTGTTTAATCCGGCCCGCCAAACCTGAATAAATTGTATTATTAATTTTTTTTGGGGTCATTTTCACTGCAATTACTATGTTTCCCCAGTAGATGGGGAAGCGCCCGCCCGCGCATTTACTCCCGGGAGCCGTGTCAGAAAGCTCGGTGCACACTCACAAGTGCGTGTGCGTACTCAGTAGTACGTAGTAATTTCATCTATCAGTGCCGAATTTCGAGTGTAGGCTGTGACGTCAATATTCTCGTAATTCGCGCGCTGAGTTTTCAGATACAGTTTTACGCTAATGCCACCCACAAACCTTCCCCTGGAATCCTTCCATTAAAATGAGTGGCCCGAAGAAAAGAAAGGTGGACACTGAGTGCCGAATGTTAAAAAAGAGTGGACAATTTGGCTCGACCTACGTGTGTGAGAAGACGTTCAGCCACATGAACGTCAACAAAGCCCGTCACAGATCTAGGTTAACGGACCGACACCTCGGCTCTATCCTAAGAATTACCACAACAAATTTTACTCCAGACTATGATGCACTAGCAAAAAAGGGAAACCAACAATACTATTGATTTCTTTATTACTTTATTTAGATGTATTCTTTCACTGATTCTTCAAGATGATGTATTTGGTCAGAATGTTTGCCGTTGGATGTGATTTCGCCTCATTAGATAAACATATTTCATAAATCTGACCTGCATGCGCTGAAGTGATGGAAAATGTTATTCATCATAACAGTGTCGTATTTAATAAGAATCACTGATAGTAGTTTTTTGGTGAAATATTTTTTTAATGCTGTTAATAAATGCATTTGTTTTCAAAAAGCTTTTTTTAATATCCATGCTTTAGTATCTACTAAAAGTAAAAACCTTTTATGCAATGACCTTTACATGTCATTTATATTACTTCACACAAACACTACATCCATCTGCTCCTGGTTCGGCCCCCCGGTCAAAATTTAGAACCCAATTCGGCCCGCAAGTCAAAAGGTTTGTCCACCCCTGATCTAGCCAGTAGACAAAATCTAGCGAATCTGAGCTATGCCCTTTTCAGACGACACGGATTTTTGTCATTGACGGCGGTCGTGCTGTCAGACTACAAGATAAATACAATCGTGTGTCTTGATATGTCACACTACATGTCAGTCACCAACCAGACCCGTCCAATCGTTACGTGCTTTCTACAAGATTCAGTCCGTCGGAGACTTAGACTTTATTGTCATGATGGTAAAGGCACCTTCATAAACCGTAGTGGATTTGGACAGGTCTTAGTAATTTGAGCTCAGCGATACAAAGTGGGAGACAAAGTCTATCATTCACCTTCGCAAAGGAGCAACCAGAAGCCAGCACTAAGCAAGGGACTTTATTGAAAACAACTGCAATGTTATTGACGTTCATGAACGAGTCAGCGTAGAGCAGTGCTTCTCAATCATTTTCTGTGATGCCCCCCCTAGGGAGAAGAAAACATTTTGCGCTCCCCCATGTTATTAACATTAAAGAAATAGAATAAATAAATAAAAAAGAAAGATCAACTTACAATAAAGAATAACTTTATTAATAACATTGTTTTTTAGTCTGTAACAGAACAGATTCAATGTGCATCACTTTGCCTGAAATTAAAAAATAAATTATAATGATTTAAACTATAAACATTCTTGACCAACTGCCATTTTATGCTGAAAAAAATACAATAAAATAATAATAAACATACATAATATTAAATTAAATAACAGCAATAAATAATATTAAATCACCAACATTAACTCAGGAGCACAATATATAAAACATTTTAACCTACAAAACAAAAATGAATAAAACAATTTGTGCTGTTTTTTTTTTAATCAAAATGAGGCAGCATGACGGAGACCATATCCACGGGTGCAGGTAGTATCAGCTCTTCTGCAATGGTGTGTTTTTTTTTTTTTGCACTGAGCAATTTGGTACGCTGCTTTATATGATGCTTACAGTGCTTGCTGATTGACTGAAGTAGCATTCACTAAGTGGGATGATTGTTGGCAATATTCAGCCCGTTTTTGCTGAAAAACCTCAAGCATCTTATCAGCGTGAATGGGGTGCAATGACTTTAAGTGCCGCCTTAATTTATTTGGCTTCATACTGTCCGCTGCCAAGATTGTAAGGCACAGTAAACACACCGGTCTTTCCTCGTCTCCCATTGTAGTCACACTGAAACCGACCGCTACGTACGCGTCATCATATTTCCTCGTCTTAGCTTTCGTGTGACTCTCAATTCGCTTATCTCCGTCTGTCTCCGCCGTTCTTTTCAACCCTGTTAAATATTTTTCCATGGTGTCCCACTGCACTTTTTATCGCCTGCTCTGTGCTGTGTGTGCGTATGTTCCGTGCGCTCTACACTGTAGAGCGAATACTCCTTGTGCACACTATTACAGTGATACCGCCACTCCCACCTACTGCAGTGGATGTCGAATTACCCTTAAATCTAGTACAGCCAAAAGAAAAGTATGTTCCATGGTGTCTCACACGCCCCCCTTGGTAACACACCGTGCACCCCAGGGGGGCGTGCCCGACTATTTGAGAAGGACTGGCGTAGAGGAACACTGGCGTAGAATACGAGTGGGCTATGAAAGTGTGCTCCGCTCATTTCCTATCTCCATGGAAACAATGGCCAGCTATGTAGGCTAGATTTGTGATGCGGTGAAAGTTACAGTACCTTGTGTGGCTGACAATCTCCTCTTTCTTCACTGCTTCCTCTTCTTTTGCCTTCCTCTTCCTGCCCTCGTCTCATCCTCACTTCATTTTTACAACATTCTCAAACATGTTTTTGTCACACAAAAATAAACCTAAGTGAAACACAAACCGGATTCAGTTGAAGTCGGGAAATTGTGTAAAATGTAAATAAAAACAAAATACAATGATTTGAAAATCCTTTTCAACCTATATTCAATTGAATACACTACAATACACTACAAAGACAACTACTAGGCAGAATGGCTCTTCAAATGACGGACAAAGTTTGAAGTTGTCGTCTGGCTGTCTGAAATGTTTCTGTTGCATATCTTGCACTGTGCTGTCCGTCTTTTGCTGTCATAAAGGTAATTACGATAGCCGAAGGTGATGACTCGCGGTACCGCTCCCGCTGACATGTTTGTGCATGTCTGATATAAAGGGCCGTGATTCTCCAATAAACACGTTAGGTACGTAGAGAGGGCACGACTGATTGATTGACAGGGTAGTGATCCAATCATGACAATGCCATTCTCAGCCTGCGCTCCTACCGTGTTATCGATATTATTTTTTAAAATGTATTATTAATTTTATACTCAAACTGAAAACATAAACTAAATAACTCTGAAGTCATTCAAGTGATCGTGTCTCAAGTCAAGTCCCAAGTCTTTAACTTCCAAGACCAAGTCGAGTCTCAAGTTTTTTTATTTTTTGTCAAGTCACAAGTCATCAAAACAGCGACTCGAGTCGACTCGAGTCCAAGTCACAGTGACTCGAGTGCCCATCGCTGCGTCTGAGGGATCGAAGGTCACAGTCGTTCAGTCTTGGTTTCTGGCCGTGGTGCTTACGTGCAGTGATTTCACCATATTCTCTGAACCTTTTGATTATAGTATTATGGACCGTAGATGTTGAAAACCCTAAATTCCTTGCAATTTTGCTTTGAGAAATGTTGTTCTTAAACTGTTCAACTATTTTCTCACGCAAAGTGGTGAACCTCGCCCCATCCTTGCTTGTGAATGACTGAGCATGTTTGGGGAGGCTCCTTTTATACCCAATCATGGTACCCACTTATTCCCAATTAGCCTGATCACATGTGGGATTTTCCAAATAGGTGTTTACTGAGCTTTTCTCAGCTTTCTCAGTATTTTTTGCCACCTTTCCCAACTTCTACTGGACGTGTTGCAGCCATGAAATTCTAAGTTAATTATTATTTGGCAAAAAACAATTAAGTTTATCAGTTTGAACATTAAATATGTTGTCTTTGTAGTGTATTCAATTGAATATGGGTTGAGAAGGATTTTCAAATCGTTGTATTTTGTTTTTATTTACATTTTACACAATTTCCCAACTTCAACTGAATCCGGTTTGTACTATGATAATGTTGATGATCTTCCAGGTTCTGAGCAGTCCAAGCAGATTGTCTTCGCTCCCACCACGGGCCCAAGCTTTGTCAACATTCCCCAGAACAACTTTGTGGAACCATTTGTTCTCAACCCTGGAGCTTGGGCAGTGTTCATAGAGGCTGAAGGAGTTCTCCTTGTGAGATTCATTAGTCATTATGCCTTGAATATGTGTGTGTATGCGTGTGTCTGTGCGTGTGTGTGTGTGTTTGTGTCTAAGTGCGTGCGTGTGTGCGTGTGTTTGTGCGTGTGCATATGTGTGTGTGTGTGTGTGTGTGTGTATAATAATGACATAATAATCCTTCTGCTCAGGATTTTTTGGTCCTTCTGCCAAGCTCCTACTACGAGGCTCCCATCCTGCAAATGCATATTACAGACCCATGCATGTTCAGCTCTCCACTGGATGCTAGCCACAAGTAAAAATGTTGCTTTTGCTTGTTTCCTATGTGCTACAACTATTATATATTTTTTTTGTGTCTCAGCAGCTGCTTACAATACACGTACTTGTCTCTGGACGCCTTCCCTTCTGTGTCTGGCAATGACGCCATTTGTCGCTATGACAACCACCTGCCACGCCCCTGCCCCACCGAAAGGCTTACTCTTCGCCATCCGAACATGGCTGTCTGCAGTGGCTACGATGTAAGAGCATGAATTCCTGTGTTTGTCTCTGGGCTTGCATTAATACCACACAAATTACAAGCTCTTCACAATAATAACAAGTGACAGTGTAACGATGGTAATGAGAATTCAGATGAGAGAATCATAGTCCGCGATCGCACATGTTTCTAAACGCCCTTAAAAATGCACATACGTGGTTTAGTGTCGATGATTTTTTATTAAAACAAAATAATGCATTTTCTATACCGCTTGTCCCCACGGTCGTGCTTGAGCCTATCCCAGCAGTCATCGGGCAGTAGGCGGGGGACACCCTGAACTGGTTGCTAGCCAATCTCAGGGCACACAGAGATGAACAACCCCTTCGCACTCGTATTCACACTTAGGGACAATTTGGAGTGCTCAGTCGGCCTACCAAGCCTGTTTTTGGGATGTTGGAGGAAACCGGCGTGCCCGGAGAAATCCCATGTGGGCACGGGGAGAACATGCCAACTCCACACAGGGAGGGTCGGAGGTGGAATCGAACCCGCACCCTCCTAACTGCGAGGCGGACGTGCTAACCAGTGCGACACTGAGCCGCCAAATAATGCATATATGGACTGAATTTCTTTCCTATACGGAGTGGGGTAAACGGTTCTCAAAAAGCCTGACTACTTGAGACAAGGCCGTTTTTGCAGCAGACAGAAAACAGTGTGAAAAGGCCGCAGAGAGAGCAATATATATTTACCGTATTTTCCGCACCATAAGGCGCTTCGGGTTCAAATGCGCAGACTCAATTCCGGGAGTTTGTTAAATAAAGAGCCGGTTACCAAACCCACGTCTTAACTGTACTTAATTCACACATAGGTTGCACCACATTATACGGTGTAAAAAAAAAAAAAAAACGTCACGGGAGCAAGACAGTGAGTTCAGTTGTAATTTATTCTACTGTTTAATCATGTATTGTATTGTACTCACATTGTTAATCGATATCAATACGCAAATCCATCAAAGTCCTTATCTTCTGTATCCAAATTAAACAGTTGGGCAAGTTCGCCATTAAACATGACAAGTTCCCTTGTCATTGTCTCGTCGTTGTTGCGTTAGTTTTCGGCTCTGATCCCGGCCTTCCAGAAAGCTTGAGTTGTGCCTCGTAGGCATGTCTTTTTGTCGATGCCATTTTAGAGGGTCCTAATGCTGTTTGCTTTGCACAAACGATAGTATTTATTTATCGTTGGCAGCAGAGGTACATACTCTATGTGTCACGTACAATCCTCTGATTGGTTTTCTGCCCCGATCTACGTAAAACGTAATGTCCTTTGATTGGTTCATCAGGTCAACATATTATGCCAGTATATTACGTCTCTGTGTGGCGGAAACAAAACAAAACGATTTACAGATTTTGGAATACGGTCCACACAAAAGGTGCGCCTTATTAAAAGGCGCACCCTCGTTTTTTGGAAAAAATTAAGGGTTTTAAGTGCGCCTTATGGTGCGGAAAATACGGTAATTTAGGATCGCTACGGCAAGGATGTACTGCATAATAGCGGTTCTTGTCCTACAAAGACCAAGATTCCTTGCAGAGAGATCAAGAACAAGGAAGAACACAAACCAGTAGCTCGTTCGATGGAGGTAACTTGACTTAGCTTGATATCACCCAAGTGGTGAGTCAAAGGGAGAATTACGTCATCTGTTCCAAAATAGCGCCGTGTATTAAAAGATAACCAGCAGCATTATGTTGGCACAAAAATGGGAACACCATATATTGACCAAATTTTACAATATTGCTCCCTATCCCCATCAAGACCTCAATGTGGGATCTCCTGAGGTACACTTTGAGGCAATCATCTGTGCAGTAAGTGTGTGATGGAAGCAGTGAGAGTCTCTGTCCAGCATGGAGGATAGCTTGGCTTTGCTCTTCTCTCACCTCCTCCACAAGTTGCAGAGGGCATCTGCGAACGGAGCTGGGCTTCTGAATGATCTTATCCAGTCTCTTCCTGTTAGCTGCTGTGATGCTGCCCCCCCCAGCAGACCATGCCAAAATGACAAAGGCCACCACTGAGTCAAAGAAGGTCTTAAGGAGTGCCCTCAAAGTTAAAAAAAAGTTAAAGTCCCAACGATCGTCATCACACACACATTTGGGTGTGGTGAAATGTGTCCTCTGCATTTAACCCATCCCCGTGTGATTTTGATCCATCCCCGGGGGGAGAGGGGAGCAGTTAGCAGCAGCGGTGCCGCGCTCGAGAATCATTTGGTGATCTAACCCCCCAATTCCAACCCTTAATGCTGAGTGCCAAGCAGGGAGGCAATGGGTCCCATTTTTATAGTCTTTGGTATGACCCGGCCGGGGTTTGAACCCACAACCTTCCAGTCTCAGGACGGACACTCTACCACTAGGTCACTGAGCTGGTACGTACTCTACGTGTTACGTAAAGTCCTCTGATTGGTTTACTGCCCCGGTTGACGTAAAACGTAATGTACTCTGATTGGTTCATGGGGTCTACATATTACGCCTGTTTATTACGTCTCTGTGTGGCGGAAGCCACACAAAACAACTTTACAGAGTTGCACAAACGGTAGTATTTATTTATCAATGGCGGCGGTGGTACGTACTTTGCTCAAACGATAGTATTTATTTACCAATGGCGGCGGAGGTACGTACCGTAATTTTCGGACTATAAGTCGCTCCGGAGTACAAGTTGCATCAGCCATAAAATGCCCAAAAAAGTGAAAAAAAAACATATAAGTCGCTCCGGAGTATAAGTCGCATTTTGGGGGGCAATTTATTCGACAAAATCCAACACCAAGAACAGTCATGAACGAGCAACAACAGGCTAAACGATAGGTATGCTAACGTGACATAAACACAAACGAAGAGCTGAGAACGGGCCTGAAGTAACATTGACAGTTATCCAAGTAACTATAACATAACACCTTTATCCAACCATCTGTGTCACTCCAAATCATTAAATCCATCGATCGTCCTTTATGTCAACAATGCCGGGTGCGCGCCGCTGACGGCGGTTGCACTTCAAATTATTCCACAGGCCCATATAACAATATATAAATTATATATGAAATCAGCTCAGTGGCCTAGTGGTAGAGTGTCCGCCCTGAGACTGGAAGGTTGTGGGTTCAAACCCCGGCCGGGTCATACCAAAGACTATAAAAATGGGACCCATTGCCTCCCTGCTTGGCACTCAGCATTAAGGGTTGGAATTGGGGGGTTAGATCACCAACTGATTCCCGAGCGCGGCACCGCTGCTGCTCACTGCTCCCCTCTCCCCCAGGGGATGGATTAAAATCACACGGGGATGGGTTAAATGCAGAGGACAAATTTCACCACACCCAGGTGTGTGTGTGACGATCATTGGGACTTTAATCTTTAATCTTTTTTTTTAAATAACTATTATATAAGCAATAATATTATCAAACCATCTGTGTCACTCCAAATCATTAAATCCATCGATCGTCCTTTATGTCAGCAATGCCGGGTGCGCGCCGCTGACGGTGGTTGCACTTCAAATTATTCCACAGGCCCATATAACGATATATAAATTAAATATCAAATAACTATCAAATAAGCAATATTATTATCAAACCATCTGTGTCACTCCAAATCATTAAATCCATCGATCGTCCTTTATGTCAACAATGCCGGGTGCGCGCCGCTGACGGCGGTTGCACTTCAAATTATTCCACAGGCCCATATAATGATATATAAATTATATATCAAATAACTATTATATAATCAATAATATTATCAAACCATCTGTGTCACTTCAAATCATTAAATCCATCGATCGTCCTTTATGTCATTAATGCCGGGTGCACGCAGCTGACGGCGCTTGCACTTCAAAATATTCCACAGGCCCATATAACGATATATAAATTAGATATCAAATAACTATTATATAAGCAATAGTATTATCAAACCATCTGTGCACTCTAAATCATTAAATCCATCGATCAAATTCCTCGTCCTTTGTCAACAATGCCGCGCGTGCGCCCTGACGTCAGCCTCGTCGTTATTCCACAGATCTAGTATATAACTATATTGTAGCGTTAACAAAGTTCAAGGAAAGTAAACGGTAAACGGCTCTTTATTTAACAAAACAAACTTCCAGGCGTGTGGAAGTGGAAGAGAGCTCCATAGAATAGGACCGGGCGTGCGTAAAAGCCATGACCGAGCCCCATCCACCGTCCCGGGACAGTCACCCGGCCGAGCGCCGGCCCCGGACTTCCATCCACGGAGGAGAAAGAGAGCTCCATAGAATAGGACCGGGCGTGCGTAAAAGCCATAATAGTTTTTCAAACCTTCTGTGTCACTCCAAATCCTTAAATCCTTCAAACTCTTCGTCCGCCGTGTCACTTAGAAACAAAGCCGCTAATGATCCCGGTAGTACGTGGGGTCCTTCGTCATCTTCGTCATCCCGTGATCAATCTTTGTCCTTTATGTAAACAAACGCCACGCCGCGTCGCGCTGCTGACGTCACTTGAAATTCAAATTACAGTAATCCCTTGCTACATCGCGGTTCGTTTATCGCGGTTTCACTTTTTTTTGGGGGGGAACATTTTTGAAAAAAAACACATAAGTCGCTCCTTATTATAAGTCGCCACCCCACCCAAACTATGAAAAAAACCGCGACTTATAGTCCGAAAATTACGGTACTCTACGTGTTACATCCAGTCGTCTGATTGGTTTGTATTTAAATGCTCTTATGAACCCGCGAAATAGTGAAGTCGCAAGAGGTATATCGTGAAATGACAAGGGATCACTGTAAATATGATTTAAAAAAAAGCCGGTACGATATGTGAATTGTTGTTAACCAGATGTTTTTCCAAACCGTGGCAACAGATCAGAGTGGAAATGAAAGCAAATGTGAAGCCTGGGGACGTCTATGTACTGGTGGTGGAGTATGCCAACGTGGAGGACTCGCCACAAACGCTCGCTGTCACCTTCAACTTGCCAGGAGCCCAAAGACAACAACACAGTGTTACTCTGATACGCTGCACTTACAGGTGCACCCGCAGGCACTGTTGTTCAGAAAGTTATAAGGTCGTCTTCATCTATTTTGTGTTTGCACAGCTTTCTGTGTCGAGTGGTTGCCGTTGATGAACACAAGCGAGTGGCACGCTTCTCTCTGCCAGGTGACACAGAGCTCCAGTTGTCTGCCGAGAACGCAAGCTTTTTTTTGGTATGCATGCCATTGCTCTCATATGATTTGCTGATGAAGTTGTGCAACTCTGCTGATTATTACCAAACCCAATATAGGAACATGGGTGAACATATATTTGATGTTTAATACTGTGGTCTCCAACCATCTGTCCGATACTAATATTTATATGTATATGTATGTGAGTGTGTTTGTGTGTGTGTGTGTCGTGTGTGTGCTCGCGCATGTGTGCCTGTGTGTGCGTGTGCGTGTGTGTGTGTGTGTGTGTGTGCGCGTGTGTAGGTGTGCGTGGTCTGTGTATTTCCGTGTGTGTAGGTGTGCGTTTCTTTGTGTTTGTGTGTGCGCGTGTGTGTGTTTGTGAGATGTATAGGGTGTTTCATAAAGTACGCAGTTTTTAAAAATGCAATAAATCAGCCAAAATCAATGCAAAATTCAAAATTTTTATTTAATTTCATTCAACATATACTTCAATTTAATAATGAAAAATGATATCGAGCATATGTCCACCTCCACTTTCTCTGCAGGCAGTCATCCGATCGTTAAAATTCACAGGGCTCACATTCACACTGTCTTGCACTACCGCAATGTTTTGTTGCGTTCGAACATTACGGTTTCGACCGGGCGATTTTCTGGTTGCAACTGACCCAGATTCTTCGAATTTCTGTACCAACCTCGAAACTGTTGTTGCGATCGGGGCATTGTCACGTCCAAAGATCGCGCGAAGTTTACGGACAGTCTCTGCGTAGCACTCCCCGTTTTTGTAATGAGTTTTCACAATAAGAATGCGTTGCTCGATACTGAACCGCTCCATGGCTACAAAATGGAAAAACGACAAATGGTCTTCTAATCGGAGTGATAATAGATAACGAAAATGATAGGAACAGTGCTGACAATCGTCAAACAAAAAAATCCCGCGCAATTAAAAAACTGCGTACTTTATGAAACACCCTTTATTTTCACAAAATCAGTATGTCACTTTAACTGAAATGCTGATGAATGCAATTTTAATCAAAATGTGTCCAAAATATCAATGTTTGTTTTTTGTCATATTTTGAAAGCTAACGATGTGTTTAAGCTAATTTGAGAGCATCAGAGCATCTAAAATGAAAAAAATATATATATTATTAAGCTTTGTCAGAGGCGGATTAGTGGTTCACTACACCACAAGAAAGGAGCAAATGAATTTCAACTGCCTGTTCTGACCATTCTCTACATTTCATTGACAGTTTTAACTTTTTGGGAGACAAAATACATTTTAAGATTTTGAAAATTTATTAAATAAGTCTTGAGTAAAAATATTAAATGCCAACATATCTTCCTGCATCACGCCATTCCTGCTGCCAAGGTCAAGTGGAAAGTATGATGAAATAAAGAGCAAGAAATTCCAATCTATCAGTGGTTGTGATACTATCGGTACTCTTACCGCACCATCCTGAGTCTACAAGTGTCATAAAAACGCATCAGCCCTTTCTGATTTATAAATTCAGGTTTGCGTTTCAAGATGTGGGAGTAACTCAAAATTGGCGCCTCTAGATGCAGGTCCAAGTGTTAATTCAATGTTGTCCTGGTGTTGTAGCACAAAATCCATCTGGTTCCTCAAGATCACTTCTCCATGGAGTATGTGGATCCTAAAGTCCTTTGCATTAGTACTCATGGACACTTCTCCCAGGACAGGTACAATAGTCTTCATCATCTTCATTTAATGATGTTGTGACCCCCATTCACACCAGCCTCTCCGCTCCCTTGCAGCTTCTCTTGCGTCCCCTCGCGCTTTCGCATGCCATCCAACTCACTGGTATTGAAGGAGGGTCAGAGCTCCAACATGCCGGAGCCCATCTTGGCCTCCCACACAACCGCTCCACCTCTGCCCAGTCCCCAGAGGGAGCCATCAGCCCGGGCAGCAGCAGAGCTACCCCCTCAGGCAGCGGACGATGGTGACCACGTCAGACTTCACTCGCAACAGGTAAATACTATAGAGCAGCAGTGGCCAACCCGCGGCTCGCGAGCCGCATGCGGCTCTTTGGCTGGTTTCATGCGGCTCTTCAGGAGATTTCACATGACAAGCGTCAAAATGCTTGGCTGGCGCTGCCATTTATTCCCCCTAGGTGGCGCGCTGACCAGTTGAATCGGTTTGAGTTGAAAAGAAGAAGAAGAATGACGTACTCTAAATGATGACAAATGCGCGCGATCATTTGAGTTGTAAATAATTTGTTTCAAGTTCGCTCTCAAAATGGCAGGGAAAAAAAGCACAGCCAAACGAAAATATGAAGAACACAGGACGTTTTTAACAGAGTGGGAGAGTTTATATTTTTTTGTTGAACGTAATGGCAAGCCATTCTGCCTTATATGTCAGGCATCATTAGCGCATTTCAAAGCTTCAAATCTTCAGCGTCACTTCAGCTCAGTCCATCCTAATATCGACCAGGAATTTCCAAAAGGGACTGAACTTCGCAAGCACAGGTTGGTCACTTTGAAAAGTCAGGCAGAAAAGCAGATGCAGTTTTTCCCAAAATTTACAAACCACTCAGAGACCGTAACGCTTGCATCATATCAACTGGCTTGGAACATTGCACAGGCTAAAAAGCCATACAACGAAGGGGACTTCATTAAAAAAAAAAAGTTGAAATCTTGTCTCCTAAAGACGACAAACTAAAACAAAGCATATCAGATGTCCAACTGTCCCGCCACACTGTTGAACGCAGAATATCGGACATTAACAGGGCTATTGAATCACAGTTGCACTCTGACCTTCAAGCATGTGAGTATTTTAGTGTGGCATTGGATGAGAGTTGTGACATACAAGACAAGCCTCAGTTGGCAATATTTGCACGGTCTGTGTCAAACGAATTTATGATCAAAGAAGAACTCCTTGATATTGTGCCATTAAAAGACAGAACCCGTGGCATAGATGTGAAAGAAACAATGATGGCTGCATTTGCAAAAGCAAACCTGCCCATAGCGAAACTAACTGCAATAGCCACGGATGGAGCGCCGGCCATGATCGGATCCGTGAACGGGCTTGTGGGGCTGTGCAAAACTGACCAAACATTTCCCGACTTTTGGAATTTCCATTGCATCATCCACAGGGAGCAACTCGTGTCTAAATCATTGAATTTAGACAAAGTCATGAAGCCTGTGATGGAAATCGTCAACTACATCCGCACACATGGGCTTAACCACAGGCAATTCAGGAATCTCATCGCTGAGTTGGACCAAGGGCTTCCAGGTGACCTGCCGCTGCACTGCACTGTGAGGTGGCTGTCAAAAGGCAAAGTACTCTCTTGCTTCTTTGAGCTTTTGGATGCCGTGAAACTGTTCATGGAAGAGAAGGGCAAGGACTATCCCGAGCTCTCGGACCTCGAGTGGATTATGGATCTGGCATTTTTGGTCGACATGCTGTCTCACTTGGACAGACTGAACCTGACCCTGCAGGGCAAGTTAAAAATGCTGCCTGACCTCGTGCAATCTGTGTTTGCGTTTATCAACAAACTGAAGCTGTTCAAGGCGCATATTAAAAAGGGAGATTTAACGCATTTTCCTACTCTGCTAAAAGCCAGTAAACAAGTCACCGTTGCCGCCTTGAAAAAAAGAGACAGATATGCAACACTGGTTGAAAACCTGCACGAAAGCTTTGTGACTCGGTTCTGTGATCTACAACTGAAAAGACCACAGATTACGTTCCTCGTAGATCCATTTAATGCAGAGACGGACTGTTTGAAAACCCCGCTCGTCACAGATGAGGCTGCGGCTGAGTTGGAGATGATGGATCTTTGTGAGGAGGATCAACTGAAAACTGTTTTCAGGGAAGGCACCATTGAGTTCTGGAAAAGTGTGCCAATGGAAAAATACCCCAACGTCAAACGCGCTGCGCTTAAGATACTGTCGATGTTTGGGTCAACGTACGTCTGCGAGTCTGTGTTTTCCACCCTGAAACATGTGAAATCAAAGCATCGATCTGTTCTGACTGACACTCATGTGAAAGAGTTGCTTCGAGTGGCAACAACAGAATACAAGCCAGATTTGAGGAGGGTTGTTCAGGACAAGGAATGCCAGAAGTCCCACTAAGCAGCATAGTAAGAGAAAAACGTTATTGAAAATTGTTATATTTCTGTTTGTGGACTTGCTTGAACTGAGAGTTTATGTGTGTGTGAGACCGTGCACACAATGTTAACTGTTAAATAACTGTCATTATCTTGGTGTGGGACATATTCAATAAATCTGGCTGAGCAGAGGCCTGTGTGTGTCTTTTTCTCTCTGTCTGCGGTGGGGGGGGAATGTGTATGATGTGGCTCTTTGCAATGACACAGTAAAAAATGTGGCTCTTAGTCTCTGACTGGTTGGCCACCCCTGCTATAGAGAGCCACACTACTGATGCATTAGGTCTGTGCTTTGTTTACATTTAACATTTCTTCTGTCCCAGAATGCAGCAGTTTACTCTACTCATGTTCACGCATTGGGACGGTATGTCTTCATCCTCCATTATCATCAACCTCTGCACCCGACTTACTCCATCCAGGTCTACATCAGCGGTGGGCGAATCTGGAAAGGTAAGACATGATAGAGAACACAACATGTACTGTATGCATCCATGTACAACCTCGGAACTTGACACTGATTTTTTCCTGAAAGATTGGAGTTCTGAAGCAATTTTCTAATTTTGTGTAAAACAATACATAAACCAATAAAACAACAAAAATACAGCACAGCAAAAGCAGTGAGCACAGCTTTACATGGTCCGTATGTGGCACTTAACATGTTGGACATTCAAAAGACAAATAATGAGCTTGAAATGAATTAAACGTGACAAAATAACACTATTTAAACACAAAAAGTACTTACCCATGGTAATAGAGTGAAAGCCCCGGAGAAAGTGTCCCCTGTTTTTACACGGTTGTCATTGTGGGAACTCAACTCTTCAGCGTGAACCTCCGTTATCTTGTGGCCTCGCCAGTGCAGCTTTCCGGACTCCACCGGACATGACTACAGTTGGGTGTCGCAATGGTTTAAAACCCGCTAAACAACAACTCACGTCGGATTCCGAAGCTTTGTCTGAGATCAGAGGCAAAGATCTCCCGACATTTTCCATCGAAATCAGAATATGTTGAGTACTGAGCCGGTCGAATTCTGGGGTTTTACTGTATAGGCAACTGATACATGTGTAGTTCTTATTTATGTACAACGGTGCTGATTAGTTTTGCTTCATTTTGTTCACATTTACATCTGAGTGTATTGGACCTGATTTAGTAAGATTCCAAATAACGTGCCATGTGGTAAATTGTTTTTAGTTTATCAAATTGCGCTGTTAGTGAGCATGTTCTGCTTGACCAACAACTGTGGCTTGTAGGGCGTGTCTTACTCAGGCCCAAAAAACAGCCTTTCAATTGGATAGTCACACTAACAGATTGCTGGTTATGTACCTTCGGAAGACACTAAAAAACCGATGGTAAAATGGCCGAAACTGCTAATCCTGTATTAAAATTAGTGATTTGAGCTTTGTGATATTTTTCACCACAGAAAATCTGGGAGATCACTGATCAATTAAATTTGAGGTGATGTAATCGGAAATAGTAGTGGAAGAAGTGAACATATACACAGATATTGTGTATATGTTCATTTCTTCAAATCATTGCCATTGATTTGTGTCTGTTACAAACCAAAGCTAAACATAATAAACCTACATAAACTGCAATCGTAAAGTTAAATCAAAATAAAATATATTGTATAGCCCTTGCAAAAGAATCTCAAAGGGCTTCATAGACTCACAAAAAATCGCCATTCGATGATCCAATCCCTGAATCGAGCAGAGAAAAACTCAAATTCCCAAAACGAAGAAACTTTGTGAAGGGCCCATGCATGAGGATGTAAATTTGCCCGTTAAACTCATTACAGGGGAGGTTAACCCAAATATTTTCTTAACAAAAATATGTTGTGTGTGCCTCCACGAGTGTAAACACAGCATTAAAAGTATTTGTGGAATTAGTTAAGCAGCAAAATTCAACTATTTTTATCCATCTCGAGGTGGCCATTCTGCCACTTGCTGTCAACTGAAAATGTCATCACAGTTGCCAGGTCTCAAGTCACAACAAACCACAGCTCATCTTCAGAAAACTCAATCATTGATTGGTTGTGGCCTGAGCCCTGGCAACTGTGATAATATTTTCAGTTGGAAAGTTACAAAATGGTCACCCCCTGAGATAGATAAAAACAGGTGGACTTTGCCTGTTTAATTCATATTCCACGAATAAAAGAATCTAAACACTGTGTTTTGACTATTTTGCCTGCATAAAACATACAAAACAGGTGGATTTTGCCTGTTTAATTCATATTCCACAAGCAAAATGTTAATCTGAACACTGTGTTTTGACTACTTTGTCTGCATAAAACATTCTTCCCAAAAAAATTGGAATTGACTTTCACTTTAAACTTTGCATACACATCAAGCCTGGCAAGACCACTCTTGCTTGTTAGAGGTTAACTGTGCTATTTTCAGACCCTGCTCTAATCTATCTCCATCTGTTAACCTCCTCTGACCTCAATATTATCCCCAGTCTGCCAATACCCTAACATGACCAGGACTATGAGGCTAATTGGTACTTCATAGCTCTAGTTTTGATTGTTTTTGTTGACGTTTTAACTTTCTACTATAATTCTGCATCAGGCCATGCCAATGCCTCCTTCTGTCCGCACGCATATGGCTGTCGAACCGTCCTGGTGTCGGAAAACCAGATCATCCTTGACGTCAGTGAACACAAGCTGTTCCTCACTGTGCAGATTCCTGCAGATAAAACACTGTGGTTGGTAAGTTACAATGGTAACATTGGACCCACACAATGCAACACAACTCAACTCCAAGCCCAAGCTTCACTAATGATTTTTTAGTCAGCAAACAAGTCAAGTCAATTTTATTTTTATAGCCCTTAATCACAGAAACGTCTCAAAGGGCTTCACATGGCCAGCGTTGACAATTATTCCCGACATTCCCTGATCAGAACTCCCAGGAGGGTAAGTAAAACTCACAAAACCCCAACTGGGGAAAAATGAGAAGCACTTAGTACAACTATTATTAAGCTCAGAAGTCGTGTTGCCATGGACTACGCTGTGGGTCCTCTATGAGAAATAAGAACTAAACCAGGAAGTGCTGATCCTGAAATACCAATGCACATTTCAAGGCGATCTAATAATATGTTGTGATCGACAGTGTCAAAGGCAGCACTAAGGTCGAGTAATAATAGTTCAGCTGAAGTGTTTGCGTCCATAGCTAAAAGGAGATCATTAGTTATTTCAGCAAAGGTTGTCTCAGGAGAGTAGTCAGCTCTAAAACCAGACTAAAAAGGTTCAAATCGATTGTTAGCAACCATATAATCACTAAGATGTTGCGCTACGACATTCTGAAGAATGTTTTCAATGAGCAGGAGATTTGAAACCAGCCTATAATTACTGAGACAGTCCAGGTCGAGGTTTGGTCGCTTAAGTAATGGTTGAATAAAAGCGTTCTTAAAGACTGTTGGCACACTGCCGGAGGAGACAAACTTATTATATTTGTAGCGGAACAGACAGTACAGCCAATTGCTGAGCAAAGAGACTTTATTGTGGGGAGGAAAGGGAACGGTGGGGCGCTCGAGTGGCGATCAGACTCGGGTGTGGTTGTCAAGTGGGAGTTGCTGAATGGCGAACCTGGTGGAATAGCATTCTGTTGGGCTTCTCACTGGATCGGGTTGGCTGCGGACTGGTAGACTCCTCGGGAAGAGTAACTGGCAGCACGAACAGACTGACTAGACAGACAGATCAAAAGGCGTACCAAAATGGTAAGGGGAGTCAGGCTTACAGGGACGGGTGAGCTCAGCAGCATCACAAGACAGGCTGACAACCGGGTTAGCACTGGCTGCGCTAATATAGCGCACTCAATGAGCACGTGACAGGTGGCGTCGATTCCGTTGATAGGAGGGGCGCGGTCGAGTAGCAGGTGGCGTAAGCACGTGACAATATTTAGGACGGACGGTCCTAAAACCTGAAATAGTTCTTTAAATAGGTCGATAAGCAAGTTTTCTGTTTTGCTGCGCTAACCAGTTGAGTAAGGCGTTCAAGGGACACGTTTTTAAATTTAGAGAGGGTTGTCATATGATTGTCAGCCTCATCAAAGTCAAAGTCAAAGTCAGCTTTATTGTCAATCCCTTCATATGTCAAGACACACAAAGAAACCGAAATTCCGTTTCCTCCATCCCACGGTGACGAGACATACAAGTAGGCGACACAAAACAAAAACAAGAAGGCACAAACCATAAACAATAAATAATAAATAAAATAAAATGAGCGATGAATAAATAATAGACCAATAAATAAGAGGGGCAAAACCGAGCCAGTGTGCATACAGCAGACAGCAAGAACAGGACGCTACGCCGAAAGGGGGAGCGAGTTTATTTTTTTGTTATGTTATGTTATAACTCATTTATGTTAACTTCCGTAATCGCAGGTCTTGACTGGGTTTTTGGAACGGTCACCGTGATCTCATTATAATGGATTGAATCTTCTGAGCGAAAAATTCAATGAAATTGTCAGCTGAGTGGGGGGCACTATCGGAGATCAGTTGCTGTTGTGTTAGCTTTGCCACAGTATCAAATAAGTATTTAGGGTTGGTTTTATTGTGACCGATAATTTAAGAGAAATAATTAATTTTTGCTAGCGCTTATGTGTATTTCAGCAGGCTGTCACACCATGCCTGACGGAAAACCTCAAGTTTAATTACATGCCATTTGCGCTCAAGCTTTCTGCATAATTTTTCAAGTGTACGAGTTTCATCTGTGTACCGCGGAGTAAGCCTCCTGGGACGAATTTTAAGGCGTAAAGGCGCTACTGAATTGAGGGTGTTTAACAAAATCATTCATTGAAATCATTTGTGAGATTATCAATTGAGCCAATATAAAAAAGAAATGAGTCAGTTGCCAGAGGCACTAACTCAAGAAAGCACAGTCACGATTGTGGCGTTAATCACAGCTGCTGTAGCTTTGATTGCGTTCCTGACATTGACAGAGAGCCAGAACTTCATAAATTTCATAAAGTAGCAATCAGACATAACAGTAATGTACGGTAGTACCATTATTTTTTAGTTTGCCAAGACTTGGGGTAATACCAAGTCTAAAGTGTTTCCGTTTTTATGCATTGCTACATTTATTGCTTATGTGAAACCGAACGTATCAATTATTGTTTGAAATGCCACAGTGAGTGGTTCTAACATTAAGTTCATATGAATATTAAAGTCCCCCATAATTATTATCTTGCTTGCATGGGTCATCAAGTCAGCCACAAATTTTAAAAATCCATCTAAAAACACAGAGTAAGCGCCGGGTAGACGGTAGATAACTGCAAGATAAAGGCAAGGCTGTGGATCGAACAACAAGAACTTCAAAAGTTTTAAATGCATTATTCGAGTGAGGGCTAAATCTGAGATCAGAATCGAAGATAAGGGCTACACCCCCACCCTTCTTAAGAGGACGCACAATATGAGAGCTCACAAAATTTCCTCATTAAGCAGCAGCAATTCATTACATTTTAATCAGATCTCGCAAAGATTATGGTAGCTAATGAGGTCATTAACTTGTAGCACTTTCGTGGAGTGATCTCATATTCATAAAACTGAGTTTAAGTCTAATAGTTGATCAGAGTTTGTACCCATATGAGAATTTTTAAACAAAATATGAATGAGATTGCGTTGTCTCAGTCCCGCATTACATTTCAAATGATTATTGCGATGGGAGGAGACGGACATAGGAATCTGTAGTTAATTTTTGGCACACACGTAATGTTATTAGAGGCGAGCGCCATGTCATCAATGAGACCGGTCAGGGAGGAGTGACGAGACTTGTTTTCTACTACGTCAATAGAAAGTGTGTCAATGCATGTAACACTATGCAAATCGCGATGCTCTAGTCCAGTGTTTCCCAACCTTTTTTCATTCACGGCACACCTTTTCATTGGAAAAAATCTCGAGGCACACCACCAACAAAAATCTGTTAAGTGTTACACCAGCTTCTATATTAAAATCAGTTATATTACAACAAAAGACGTAAAGTTCTATTCCTATGTATGTATGGAGAGTCGACTAATTGAATAAAAATAAATACTAAATATTCTTTAAATTGTATTTCTTTTGTAAATAAAAGTGACAGTTTTTGAAAAAAGGTTTTAGACAGCATAAGGAATAAACTATTGAAAGTGATTGTGATCAAAATCCAAAAGAATCAATATGACTTTGTTTACTGTTTTTGACTATAAATATTGCGACATTAAGAACAAAGTCACTTTTAAAGACGCTCTGCTGTTCTG